>NW_024582576.1:509917-555058 GCF_018398535.1 Haplochromis burtoni
CTAAACTGCTTCCTCACATCTGCTTCATGAATATGAAGAGTTGTGGTCGGAGGAGGTGGTGTGAAATCCTCTTTTGTGTGGGGTGAGGAGGGGGGTGTTGCAGGTGAACAGATAGAAGGTGGTGATGGCTCTATGGAGGGGGGAGAGGTGGGGGACCACATATTTGGGTAGGTGTCTGGTGTAATTATGGGTCCCAGTCAAAATAACATGAAAAACAACTTTGCAGTTAGTGGTAATATGGATGGAGTCAGTTATTTTCGCGTATACAGGCGCTGGCACAGTGTTTAGTGTAGGAATCCACTGTTATGTTGTAACGCTTTCCCTTCCCGCCATGCAAATTTTTCCAACTCCCAGAATACCTGACCAGCGTTTGACTCAGGCACGTTGCCATGAGCATGCTTGCTCCTACTGCAAATTGAGGACATGCTGTTACTCTTGAATTAAACAGCTGGGGCCTGTAGTTTAAGAAAATGATTGCGAAAAGGTTGTTTGTGAATTTTCGCAGCTGTGGATTCACGTGCGTTTAGTCCTCCGGAGAATTTGTTTCCTTTCTTTGCTTTTTGCAGCAGGAACTAAAAGACTCAAAATCAAAGCCAAACGACACAGAGCAGGATCGAGTGTAGGACCTGAGGTGACCTCCTGTGACATCATCGGGGTCTTGACAAAGCTTGATATTAACGTACGAGGAAATCATACAAACTGTTTTTACTAGCTGAGTAATGCTAAGATGAGTAAACTCATATTTATAGAGAAAGTCATTGGTTTTCCCTTTGGTTCCTTCTCCAAATTTGTTCATTCATTTGAGTGAGTAAGCGCTTGGATTAGTGGATTATCCCTTAAGGCCTTTACCAAAATGCTCCATTATCAAAACACACTGCATCCTGTGGTAAAGAATTGATATACATTTGGACTGTCAGTTTTATATATTAGAGTTCATAAAATCTTTGTTCTTTCTTTCTTTGTTGTCTATTCACTGCTGTCATTAACATCTATAAATAGAAACGCTGAACAGCCAACTTTTTGAATGAACTATGGCAGGATGCTCTCACTGTACAGACATGAATGGACAGAGTGCATTAGAGCTTCAGTCCGTGATTAATGATCATTAATCGCCATTAGTGGGAGTAGAAAAAGGCACCACCCCCTCCCTTTTTTTTTTTTTTTTGCTGTTTTCTTTTACTCCCGAGGTGAAATAAAGTATTTTGAAATGTGCAGCTTGGCAGATCGGAGTCGGAACTTTGTGATCAGAAGCGTCTCTGCCTGGGCTTGCTTTCCCACCCGGCAGCCATGTTAGAGCGAGCGTCTCTGACGCTGTTGATATAGGCGGTTTATAGAGCCCCGAGGAGGCGATGGAAGTAGAAAGGGAGAAAGATAGAAGAGAGAGAGAGTTGTGGAGATGGAGAGGAGGAGGGAATGACTCACTGATATAGCACTCATATGTCACTGAGTCAACAGAGCGCAGTCACACAGCCGAGCGCTCACAGTGGCTCATTGAAGGCGCTGAGTCTGGCCCTGATGGAAGTGTATGGGCATGTATAGACAGGCGCTGATGGAGTTTAATGTACACATGCACAAGCTGCTCCTGTTCCCCCTTTTTTTCCCCTCCATCATTCCTTTCCCGCTGATCATAATATTTACGGTACACTCCCAGCTAACTTGGACAGATCGTTGTGCAGCGTCTGCGATGCGCTCATGAACTGCTGGACTGAACTAATAAAAATGTGGGACATATTTTTAATGGAAACTTTTATCCAGAGCACCTTCACGGCAGCGATGGTGTAAACAGTTCTGTTCATTAAATCCGGGATTGAGCGCTGGAGACGTGTTGGACGATACACTGTGAAGACTCTGAATGGCTGCTGTGTTTGTCGTGCGCTGAGGAAACTGTACAGAGATGGGTATCAAACAAGCTTCGGGCCTGTTTACAGTAAACTGCTGAGCGGCTTCCACTGCGTCTGCAGCTTGTGGGGAAATCGGATTCATTTGTGCAGACAAAGGTTATAGGAAATAAAGGCAAAGGAAATAAATAATCTAAATGGACATAGTGTAGGATCTAATGGAGGTGGACAATGTCCCCAGCACCACCACCAAAAGTAAAAATGTGAATTTCAACCAGATATCTAGATCATATTTAGATGCTATTACAGAAATGCAGGTGCCTATGCCTCTGTGAACAGAACATCCACAGCCGACAGAGTATCAAAAATCTCTTTATGCCATTAAAAATTACACAAAAAGGCATCTTTTTCTCGACGTCTCTTCACTAACCTGATAAGATGCTTTCAGTTTTTAATCAATATTATTTGGCAAAGTCACCTTCAACATTTTTCAGTGTCTTTGCTGGGCGGGTAGAATTTGCTTCTCTCTTGTATTACTTAAGCAATCGTATTGATAATCAAGCGCCTGATCAACGGACTCCTCGCCGTTAATGCAGTTGCACTTCAAACAATTGCCTCGCCCGTTAAATACGTGTATTTAAAAGACTAATTCAAAGTGCTTTAATTCTGCAACCCTCTACGGGTAATAATCGAAACACGTACTGTTAGAAAGAGCGGATTCGTGAGTTTGACATGGTTGAAAGTTGGTAGCAGTGACCCAGACGTGCTCGCCAAGGTATGAGACGAGTCTGGAGGGGGGACACTTGTGAACATCCTATGTTTTGTATGTAAAACATTATATTAAGTCATGTATTTTAAAACATTTGGCAAATTTCTCTTTCCATCACTTTTAAAGAAATAACCCTTTTAAAATCAGATGTGACCTCGAAGGCTGTAAGAGCAAGTTAATGTCACTATCAGCTCATCCAGGATGCACTAGTCTATGGATGTGCCATTCTTAACAATATCTGAATTGTTACCTGATAACACTGCTCCCGTTAATTCAAATAAAGTCGCTTCTAGGCCCAGAAAAACCAGGTGTAATCTTGGATTACACGAAGAACCAAAAAATACTTAAAGATCTAAAACAGTCCAATCTACCTGCAAGCTATGAGTTGGTGTGCAGGGAACAACGGGTACTGTTTTAAAGACCAAAGCTGCTCACACCAAACATCAGATTTTTTTCATTTTTTATTACTATTTTTGTATCAAATGAGTCATTATTAATGGATAGGCATGACCTGACAGGTTTATTAAATGTTGGCTAACCCAAAGAATGAAATACATGACAAGTCATGATCCTTAATCATAATGACGCTGAACATGAAGGTTAAACAATTCAATATTGCCACATCTCAGTGTTGTAGCAGTGCCCAGAATGAGTTCTACACCTTGATATGCACTAAATGTGTGTAGTGCAGGTTAGTAATGCACTTTGAGGTCGATGTTCTCAGAGTATTTTTTTTAAATCCGGTCAAAACTGAGGCAGCAGACACAGGAATATCCCGATGTCATTTCTTATTTTAGGTAAAGCTTATGAAACACTGATAATACAGCTCACCGGCATTTTCTCATTAGTTGCTGGGTATGATGGTTTTTCCTTCTTACTTGTGAAATAACATGTCTGTTGGAGACAGTTTATTCTTAGATAATCCTGGTAATAGGCTTTAAATTTATTTTTGTCAACCACTGGAAATATCGCTTAAGAAATTATATACCTGGACTTCATGTGTAACATGCTATAGCTGACAGTGTGCAAATAATTGCAAAATCTGACCGCTGAGAAACTTTCCATCAGATCATTTTAGTCATGCTCGTGTTTCACCTTTGCCTAAACTGTATAACATGTGTTGTGCACAAGGTTTAAAGATTATTCTTATTAATTTTGCTCTCAGGTTTGCTACAAGCACCGGATAGTTTGCACTCAAATGGTTTTATCGGGTGCGGAGGTTCAGCTAGTGTCAGGTAAGATGACACAGGAAATGTACTTAACTTATTGTGCTGTCAAAACACTCAACCAGCCAGTGTAACAAAACTCAACTCCCCCGAGCACTCTGAGGCAATTTGTTACGCATGAAATAAGGACATCTTGAAAATCAGGTCGGAGTGTTTACCACATTTATAGATGTCTTTTTTTCAGATGTGGCACACGGCAAGAAGCGCTCTGCTTTAATGTTTTGTCACTACTGGAAATGTTCTATGTGTTTTGGTTAATGGAGAAGCCTGAATAGAACCTGCGTGAGGCAGCGTGCATGATGCCAGTGGTTAATCTGTTAATCGCACATTGATGCAATCCAAGAATCCCACACGCTTTGTGCTTGGGAAGTCACAGGTGAGCAGCAATCTCCAATCCGATTAGCTTTACGTGTATTTTTATCTGGTATTGCAGAGAAAAGTTCAGGGTTGCGGTACCTGTGTGAACATAGCTTAAGAAAAAAAAGCCTCTAAGAGTTGTTTGAAATCCCTGCATGAGCCCCATCTGTGAAATATCGCACTCATTTGGAAGTAAGAGGATGAAATACTCGTAAAGTATTGAATTATATCCACTTCACCTATTCCAGTGAGGCATTGTTGACTAATGCACAACATGAGCACAGGGCTTGAAGATTTGTATGCTTATTTTATCATCTGCTCCAATTCAATATAAAGTCTGTATATCTTAAATCCATTACCCGGGTGACAAAAAAGGAGGACGCCTCTGCCTGGCTGATGTACTGCTGTTTGAGGAGTTTTCTGTCATTCTGCTCATTTGCAAAGCCATTCCCAGCGGTTTGTAATTGAGTTATAGGCGATTTGGTGATAGCACACTGTGCTGTCTGCTTTGGCAAAGAATTGAACTCGCTGAAGGCATCAAGATGAAAGAGTTTAATTCCAGTGTTCGGTTGTCCTTTTGCAGCATCTTGGTCGGACGTTGTATTCAATCTTCTTGAATTCAGTGTCGCAGACAATAAAAGTGACAGAACTGAGACTGATTCACTCAGTCAAGTTGGTCTGGTTGAGTCATATCTCCTTACGGGAGATCCATTGATTCCCCATGTCTCTAACCAGCGGCAGGAAAAACGTGCCATCAGTAGACGTGAGATAGGTCATGAATATTTATATGAGCGCAACTCAGACACTATGTCGAAAAGACTTCATCTTTGGCGAGGACAAGGGAGCGCCTGATCTGGCTCACAAAGGGCAGTGTTGCATTGGTGAATTGGTCATTTACACCACACAGATATCGGAGATGGCAGTGTGTCTGGTTCTCAGCATCTTGTGGTGATGCCTTGTGCTCAGCTCGCATTAGAGGACTGCAAATGTGATATAATAACTGATTGTCTGTCAGAAAGGGAACTCTCACATTAACGTCATCTTCTTGGCATTCTTTTCTTGTTTTAACTCGGACCCTAGTGCACATAACACGGCTCAGGAGCCACTTTGGCACTGTGTAGCTCTCTGGTCATCATTCTGAGCTCATCTCATAATCCTTTAATAATCGATGAGTAAGAGTTTCTCAGATGTGAGGAACAGAAGTGAATCATATCTTCTGATTGTTAACTGGTGCTGCTCTGTCTTCTCCCAGGAGGACTACGACCGCCTGAGGCCGTTGTCCTACCCGATGACCGATGTCTTCCTCATCTGCTTCTCTGTGGTCAACCCCGCCAGCTTCCAGAATGTGCGTGAAGAATGGGTGCCCGAGTTGCAGGAGTACGCTCCCAGTGTCCCTTACTTGCTCATCGGCACGCAGGTTGGTTCTGGAAACACGTAACAGACGCTTCCCATTCTCAGCTGCTTTGCGCATATGTGGTGGATGTACCTGCATTTGTCATTTCTGACACGCTGGAATGAAATGAGGTTACCAGAGAAGAATACACTGTTGAGCTCATACCTGATGTTTTCAGATAGAGATGAAAAGGAATGAAAAATAAACTCAGTTACTTAGACATATTTGAACAAACTTTGATCATTTTCATCCAGTATCAGTCTGATCCTGACTCAGAAAGCTAGACCAAGTACAACAGTGACAACATGGAAGTCCACTTTATATACATACATGGAGGTGGTGCAACTACGCTTTCCTTCACAGCTTTGTTATAGTTTTTTGCTTTATTGGTGACAGTGGTGTCGCTGCCGGCTTCTCGCTCTCATTCTTATTAAGCTTGGCGAAAGACTTATTTTACTGCTCTTATGGTAACATTATGTGCTGTCAACGGCCTGATTAACATTATTTCACTTCACTTGTATCCTGTCAGTTCCACTCTACCCACAATGTATGTGTGAGTGTGTTTGTTTGTTTGTGTGTGTGAGAAGATGCACTTACAATCAGGGAAAGGGGCATAAGATCAGTGAAAAAATGCCTGCCGTCATTAATTCACTAATAAATATTATTTCAATTAAAAATTTACTTATTATAAGTAAATTTATATTCCTGGATGTATTTATTTTTTTTAGGTTTTGTTTTTATAAGGTTATGTGAGCAAGTGTAAGTCAAGTCTAATGTTATCTTACATAAAGGAATGATTCTCAGTCGCTAACATAAGGATGATTAGCACAAGCGAGATTACATAATTTTAGCGTTAGCACAAATGCCAATAGCAAGTGCTGCTGTACATTAACAAACATGCTGGTTACTCTAACATGAATATATATAATATGGAATATAAAAACAGTAAAAAAAAACCCCAAACACACAACAAAAAATGAAAAAACTGGGACACAGTTTTGTAAATTTTACCAGAAAGCTTTGTTAGCATGCTAGTTGCAACCTTGCAGTTAGCTACAGTGACAAAGCAATCTCTCCATTTCTCCGTCTGTAGCTGTCAAGTAATCCTCCTGCTGTGCTTCTGTCTCATAATCCGCCTCCTTTGTCTGTGTTTACATTCACACACTGAGCTGCTGTACTTCACATAACCCTCGTGTCTCTTTTCTAAAAGCATCTGATTGACATCTCTGCTGTTGTAATAAGAGCTCAGCTGAGGAGCTGACGTATGAGAAATAAAGGAAAATTTCACATTCAGAAGACAGCAGAACTTTGCAGTGGTATTAAAAGTTGAAGCAATTATTTTATTAACAGCTAGATTTTCATCAAATAAATCAGCACCTAGCATAATCCATCTATCCATTCTCCTCCGCTAAGCTATTTTTTTTTTCACACCAAACACCATAATATCAAACCTATTTCTTTATAAATGACTATAAACAAAATATTGTATTAGATTACACATAAAAAAGACAAATGATGATAACTGATCAACTGGGAAAACATGAAGCACCTTCATCCATGTTAAATGTGATCTTTAATTGCAGCCCTAATATTACTTAGGCAAGGTTTCTTTGAGAACGGTGGGAACATGACAAAACATCGCAGCTGCCCATTAAAGAGGACTAAGACACAACTAAGAGTAGGCGCATATCTAAAAGTACAGGTGCTGAAATAGACAGTAGATGGTAGCATGGAGGAATTAGATATTAGCTGTCTGGCTAATACTGTAGTACTCCACAGCTGACTCTAGATTTATTTGTGTTTCTCTGATTCGTGCAGTTATTTAGTTATATGGGGGATAAAAAAGTGGTGTAACCTACCATTTACCAAGAAAGTTGAAAAGTGATAAAGAACAATGTATTTTCTTTTTCTTACACTGTTTTCTTCAACTTAGAAATTAGCCTATTTCAGTATAAACACCATCCAGACTTTGTTTTTTCTGCTTTGCACTGGTGTTGTGATTACATCATGAGTCATGCAGTGTATTAGTTTGGTGATTAACTCATGAAATATATTATCAATGCATAAGGTTGATGTAAAATGTATGTATTAACCCTCTAATTTGCTTACCATCCTGTCATATATCAATTAACTGTATCCTTCACTCTGATTGGTAGTCGCTTCAATCGTTTGCTTCAAAGTTGAGAGAAGTTTAACTTGGGAACCGTGCTTTTTGCAGTGTATTACAAGTTGGAAGTAATGAAGTTGGTAAAGTTGTTGACTGAAACATTAAAGCTTTGGTCTGTAAAACCAAAACACCGAGCTGAAAGATGCTAAAGTGATCAGTAATGCTGAGGGCAGATGTAGATCCGAGTCTGGAAGAGACCATTTTCAAATTCCACAATTATGTTTTTCAGCCACTGTCACTATAAAAGTACTAATTAGTGCAGCTTTAAGCCCAGCCACTCATGTAGTCGGGGAGCTGTGAAGATGAGCCAAAGAACAGAAGAAATTATTTATTAAATAACAGCAAAAATATGGAACGGCCAGTACAAACCTGACCAACGATCTCAGGCTGATTTGTCACATATCGCTTTAGGCGTTTTATGTCCCCGTGTTAAATGTGAGGTTTAAATCTGTTAAAGAAGCAATTAACAGTTTACTGATTCTTATGACACAACATTAATCCAGAGCATTAGCTTATTTCTTAAACCTTAAAAGTCACGGCCAATATCGCGCTTGCTTAAAACTGAGGGCAGTTGATGTTTACTGCGCTGTTATCAGTTCCTGCTATAACTCACTCGCCGCTCCACTGGCTGGATGCTGATATGTGCACGCTGCCGCAAATCTCCCCAATCAAGAAATGGGTTAATGAAGGCCACTTCCTGTTAGCTTTAGCAGTTGGATTCGTTGATTGTAACAGGTTATTACTGAGATATGGACGGGCTGTAGGTGGAGAGCGTTCCAGTGAATAAAAGCAGAGTGAAGAAACTTGTGGTTGTCTGGGAAATTGCTTTGCACAAGAGCAGGAAGTGTGGGCCAACATGGCTGTGTTACAAAATGAGAGCTCGCGCTGTCAGTTACAGCTCATTCCTATGTATAGATGCAATGATGAAATCCCTGAGCTATTAATAAAATCTATATCATAACAGCAATACTAATGTTGACTCAGCTAAAAGAAGCGTATCTTTTTCAGATTGATCTCCGTGATGACCCCAAAACCATTGCCAAACTAAATGACATGAAGGAGAAGCCCATTGCCACCGAGCAAGGACAGAAACTGGCAAAGGAGGTTTGTATGCCGAACTAAAGGGAAGCTTCTATTTTCACTTTCGCTGTTGCAGAATTGAGCTGCCCAGTCCAGTTAGATTCCTGTGTGTTGATTTGACCTAGGAATGTCTCTTTACAAATTCTTGGAATCAAGACCTTTGCGCATTCTTTGAGTTACAATGAATCCGGGAATACATTCCGAACCAACACAGATGTCCAGCAGAGTTCGAGACTCTGCACCATAGATACCAAAGGCGATCTGTGATTAATCACTCCTGTCAGAGCATGAATAAGGCTCAGTCTTTCAAAACATTACTGCCTAGATTCATTTTAAAGTCTATATTCGTGCCGTTTTGGCAATGTAAGATTTCAATGCGATTCTCATCTCATGGAGTCATGAAGTTTTCTGAGGCCTCAAGGAAACTTGGAAGAACATGTCGGGTCAAATTAGACCCCTTTTCCTCAAAGTGAGCAGCATTTTACCTTGGGTATTGTTTCCTATAGTTGCTGTTGTAGGTAACCCATCTTCCATAATCCAACTCAAGATTAGAATTTTTTTTTTTTTTTTTAAAGGGTAAATTTCAAATATTTTTAAGAAATAGTTTATCCAGTCATGTGAAAAATAACTATTTCCCATATATGAAGAAGCAAAAGTGATTCTAATTGAAAAAGTACATAGTAAAAATACATCCTAGTCCAACAATTGATGCAAAACACTTTGAGGGAGTGATAGATTGCAGCTTTTCCTGTATAAATAAAGGTCTATTGCTTGCTTTGCTGTTTGGGATCCCATCATGCCAACATCTAAAGAACATTTTGAGGCCTTCAGAAGCAAAGTCTGTAAGTCTTACTTAAAGGAGCTCCAAACAGTTCAGAAAGAAAAGAAGGAAAAAAATCATCCCATTGTAAGGAAAAGTAGTGTGGATTTCATGACTGGCTGCCCTGTTACATTCAAGTCAGTAACAGATATTTTGATATAAAAACCAGTCTGATGATCTAAAAATTCCATCAGAAGATATAAAGGGAACTCTTGCAGCTCCTTTGTTAACACGTCATGTGCCTTCACAGTTCTACACTGCAGACAGATTTCACCTGGGAGCAGTGCCACTAATGGTATTTGCTGTTCAAAAAGAGCTTTAAAGCAAAGCTACCGTTGGCCGTTGCAGAGTTCAGGCCTTCTAAAATAACCGTGCTCTGGACGGTCAGATCAAAGATAAATTTGTTTGGCCACAGTAAAAACAGGCATTTTTGGTGAAGATCAAAGTCAACATTTTAGAAGAAAAGCTGAAAAATCATGATAGTGAAAATGTTTGAGGTTACTGTGATTCCTTTGGACAGTACAAAGGAGTGACTCGACAAAAGAAATAAAAGTGTTTTTTTATCTATAAGATGTTTATATATATATATATATATATATATATATATCTTATTATTATTATTATTATATATTATATATTATTATTATTATTATTATTATTATTATTATTATATAATTATATATATTATTATTATTATTATTATTATTATTATAATTCATAATTATTATTATTATTATTTTTTAATTAAAAATGCTTTAATGAAAGCTAAAGGCATCAAGTATATGTTGGCTATCCTACTGAAAAAGCAATTTTTTTACACAAATCAGGTGTTTGAAGGGCCTTTTTTTATATTGGACATGAAATAATAAATGTTTCTGGCTTTAAAGGGCTAACTTATTTATTCAGTTATGTGAACATTCATCGGGCTGTTTTCTATACTTGAGCGGCCTCCATAAACATTCCTGTACTGGCCTTGCTCACTTGCCATTAGCTTCTAAAGTTACCCACTAATATCAACCATAGCCAAAGCAAATAATATATGATTACACTGCTAGCCTGATACAATTATAGCATTCAGTGTTTCTAGCTAGCAGAGCTGCTGCTGAGCCTCTTCCACTCTTATTACATTTCCTTTTTAATGGATGGGTGTCATAGCATTGTGGCAGAGGTGATCCTAAAACCCAGACTGGTAAACAGATACTCTTAGACACTTTTATAGCTCTAAAGAAAATATAAATCTTTAAAAAATGGTGAAAACTGTGCTTCTCTGTTTTCCAGTTACATCCATCTTACAGTTCATACTTTAGGACTGCTTAATATCCAAAGGTACAAAGGTGGCACTTGCATATAAACCATAGAAAAAAGCTGTTAAATAACAAACATGTCAACTTTACCAAGAAGCACGAGAGAAAATGGAGATAAGTTATATGCTACATAGATGTATTTGAGATCAGGAATTTAATTTTCTTCTGATCTTTAAGCCAATCACTTGCCAGATAGCTCTATGTCAATGACCGGACCTCCATTTTTTTTTTCTTGGATGAAGCCCATAAGGGTGAAAAGTTGGCATGTTCGTTGACACTGGCAGACTAAATTGGTAAAGTTCAGATTCATCAACTTTTTCCTGATGTTTTGTGCAAGTGACGTCTTTGTGCCTTTGGGTATTTAACTCTTTGATAGTGCTACAGTTTGGCATATCTACCAATCTACAAGAAAGTGAACATTTTCCAAACTATTTTAATGTCAGTGCCGTTTGAACGTTGCGTTGCTGTGACTGACGATCCCTCTGTTCTCTTTAGATTGGTGCATGTTGCTATGTGGAATGTTCAGCACTGACCCAGAAGGGCCTGAAGACGGTGTTTGACGAGGCCATCATCGCCATCCTGACCCCCAAGAGAAAGAAGGGGGCTCTGAAAAGGAGACTGGGGCCTCGCTGCATTAACTGCTGTCTGATTACGTGATACATATACTCAGAGATCATTCAGCAATCAACCACAAACCAAACCTGAACTGAGAACAAAAGACGGGCAGAAAAATGCACAGACAGCAGCTGAGACAAAAGAGAGGACTGAAAGGACAAAACGAGAGCCACTTTGGAGCTCTTTGATGGCCATAACTCTTTCTTGCTGTCCAGCACTGGGGTTAGGGTTGCAGTTTACTACCAAAGGAGCACAAAGCCCAAGTCAGTCTCTTCTTTTAAAAGACTTTTGCCTCAGAAGTACATTCTTTTATAACCATTTTTAATCATTTTTCTGTATAGTGTTGTTGTATGCTGTCATGTATGGACAAAAAAACAAAAACAAAACACAAAATGACATTGAATGACTAATGCTACATTTTAAAGAGCTCATGTCATTTCTGTTTATGGGAGGTAGATTATTGATTAGTATATTTCTAAATACAAGATCAGATGTGCAAGAGAAAAGACCAGAAATAATGAGCTATTGAAAGAGAGGCTGGCTTTAGTGACACTGTGACGGTGTCCAGGATACTTTTCTGGACATAAGGGCCCAGTTCTTTTTGTTTAAAACTTCTTCCAAAAAGATCTTTGGCCCAAAAAAAAGTCTGTCTCCAATTATTTGTCGTTTGAGAACCTGCTAATGAAAAACCACACAAGATTGTGTTGGGACAAACGCAGTTCGGATGTCAGATTTTGGATCTAGGACTGAGTGATCTTAAAGTTTGAAAGTCTTGTTTTTTGCCTTATGGAAAATGGGAAAAAATGTTCTATAGCGTGGCATGCCAAAACATTCGGAAAGTTAAGTTGGGAGTCTGATGTCTTAATCAGAGACTGAGGAGGTTTATTATCCATTTTTGAAATCTATATAATCCAGAGTTTATGAAAAGTCAATCTGTGCAAATAACACTTTATGAGCTTATAAATGTATTTCCTTTATTTTCTGTTATTCTGCAATAATTCTTTAATCGACATTTAAGGAAGTTCTACAAAGAGAAAAAGAGACGAGGGATCTCATTTCAGAAATGAAACTCTGATTCATATCAACGTCCAAAGACTCCAATGCACACGCTTTTATTGAAGTCCGATAGCTGAGATGACCCAATGCTGTACATCTATTGCACAACATGAAGCACAGATGGTGACACTTTGTTTCCTAGCAAAGCCAAGCACATTTCTCTGCTTTCAGAAACTGACCCCATCCCAGAATAGACCGACTGAACCACAGAAGATGCACATTGCTCTATCGGGCACAAGTATGAGCGTAGCACACCATCTTCAGAGTTTATCAAGTCGACAAAAAGTGGTTGGGATGTTTCCTTGAACGTCCCGAATTTCAATTCTTTAGGAAGTGCACAACTGATCCAAACTTCTGAAGTGGTATGAAGGGTTGAAGAACTAGCTGCAACAGCTGTTAGTTAGTAAGCTGTTGCTAATCATACTTATAAGTTAGGTCGTTACATTTTGGAGATGTGTTCATTACTACATCAAGTTGCACCACAAAAAGTAGTTGCATACAAGGACATTTGTTGTCACTAAATATTTCCACCTAATGGCCTAGTAGCTGCAAAATAATGTAAGATATGTCAGCTAGCTGAAAAGGCTAATGTTAGCTTCATAGCTGACATATTTGACCATATTTCAAAATAATGTTTATTAAGCTATTTATAAGCTGAGGAAAATTATCTCTTACACTTTAAAATAATTTCCAAGTTACAAAATGTTATGCCAATAGCATTAAATGTCAAACATATTGTAAATTAGATCAGCATAATCACCGATTGGTGCTTGTTTTAATGTAGCAACTACTTAGCCTTCTGAAACTGTTGTTTTGGGCATTTTTGATAAAGTTATGTGATATTCTTCAGATCGTATCACAACCATTTCAACCCAAATGACTAAAGCCTTTTCAAGCTTAGATGATTTTTTTTTTAATGTTAAATGGTGCAACTTAGTTCGGCAAATCACCAGTTTGAAACTAGCCATTAGCGACTTAGCTAGATATATGAATAGTTGAAACAACCCATGTGCAGGAGACAAAAAGTCTTTCAAAAAGTCTGAATCAAAAAAATAGTGTTTTAGGCAATAAGGTCCTGAAATGAAAGCCAGAAGAGATTTAAGGAATTTTTGACCAGCACCCATGGACTATCCCTGTCATTTAAGCGATCTCGTAAAGAATCTGTAACCTGTGAATTGCATTACAATTTAAATAGAATTGGAGATAATAATTAAACTTTAGGATCTAGAGCAATTACTCCACCCATTCCCCTCCACAAAACAAAGTGTATGCAACAAAGGTCTCCAGCCAATATGTTTATAGGTATGTAACAACTGGAGGTCGGGACTGAACTTTTCTTGCAAGACAGACATAAAAATGCCAGTGCTTCTTGTTTTTATGCATTTGTTATTAGCTTTTTAAAATCTTTAAAAAGGAAAAAAAAAAAAGATTTTAATCAAAGGTGCCAACTTGCTGTTAACTTTCTGTTCAGAGTCAGATACAATGTTTGATTAAAGCTTTAATGTAAAAGGTGCTCCTCCTCTCTGTCCCAGCCTGCGTTGTTGTAACTGTCTTTTTGAGCAGCAGAGACGACTGCAGGGTGAACAAGCCTTCTATCTACTGGACAGTTTTGCTTGCTTATGTTGTGTGAAGGTCCACCCTCAGGATCCAGGACCTATAAGTGCCACAGCCACCGATGCATTCTCCCGTTGATGCTTCTTTCTTCTCAATAAATGTGTTTACTGTCTTAAAAAGTCAGCTTGGGGATTTAACTTGGTGTGGGCCAGATGTGATGTGGGATGCATTTGTGGAATAAACCTTTGCTATGCTTATGTTCATAACAGGTTAGATAAGAAGGTCAGGAGAAATAGATATTAAAAAACACACACAGCATTAATGCATTAAAGATTTACAGTGCTGTGAAAACGTATTTGCCCACTTCCTGATTTCTTATATTTGCATAACTGTCACACTGTCACACATATGAGATCATCAAACAGACTTTAATATTAGAGAAAGGTAACCTGAGTACAAGTTTTACTCTTGTTAAAGTTTTAACTCTTGTTAAATCAGGAGTTATCTCCGATTGATCACATATTTTGTTTGGAAAGTTTAGTCCAGTTTCTCTTAATTAAATTATGATTTTAAAACTGCAATTGGTATTTATGCTCTTTATATTATATTCAAATAAGTTTGCTGATCTGAAACGTGTAAGCGTGACAAATACACAAAAAAGTTTGCATCTTTTATTTTGAAACTTAAAAAAGGAAATGAATCTGTTTATGTTTAAATCTATTTTTGAGATTATAAGATGAATTGATTTATCTCTTGGGCAGGAGCGCCACTCACTGGGTGCAGTCTATATGTTCCTCTCTGTGGAACAATTAACTTCACTTTACATACACAGTTTAAAATTTTGCTCTGTTTATTTGGTGTGGAAAGTTACAGTATCACTGGATGTATCAGTATATGACAGTACCTCATAGTGGAACATATTTAACTCATAAACATTTATGATGCTGCTAAAAAATCAATGTTCAATAATTTATTCATGCAAACTTCAAACAACACATTTCCATTCATTTTTGTACGAGTTCCTTCACTGTGATATAAACTATTTTATATTGAAAAAACAAAGTTCAGGCACATATGGCTGAAATTCTTTTTTAACACTCTGAAATCGAACATAGCACTTTTTTACAGTCTAAGTTATTTGCATGTCTCTCATTATTGTGCACATATGGCTAAAATTCGACGGTACACATTAACGCAGTTTAAAATTTCCAAAGCATGATTTCAACTGAAGAAATTATTTTTTTACAAAACTGTTAAGTAGAACTGTGTAGATCTCCATATTATAGCTCTGAAGGGGATAAATCACCTTTTATGTGACCCATAATATCGAGGAGCATTTCATCTCAGAAGTTAAGACTCTTTATTAATGCTTGGTATCACTTTCATGCATGTTGACCAAAAAGCCACAGGGTTTCCTTTACTGGCAGAATTACAGCATCCTTGTACACTGCAAAGATGAGTTCATTTAATAATATATAAAAAAAAGTATTGTTAGATTTAAACAGGGGACAGTTATATTACTTTGAGTGTGCAGTACTTAAATAAGCAAAGTAATATTATAATATTATACTCTATCAACATAACAAGAGCTCTTTAATTTTAGTTTAAAGTAACTTGTTGCTAGTGTATTTTAGAAAACGTTACAATAAATGAACTACAAAGATCACATGTTGAAAGTCCTACTTTATTTTTTAAAAAGCAAATATAACTGTACAAAATATTTTCTTTGCTTTGTAAACACATAGAGATTTCGTTTTTGTCAAATCCTTGTATACCACACATTTACAGGAGCACTGGTTCCATTAAAAACTGAACTTTAGCACTGTTAGCTAAACATTTACATTGTAGTTTGCCACAAAAACACTGTAAACCTGAAACAATTATCACCACAGTACTTCATAAGGAATTGAAGTCAAATGAGTCTTAATGTTCGCCACTGTAAAGGTACTCCAAACCTGTTAAAAAATCAGGTATGTGTTATTCAATGAAACTGGAGAGCGCTGTTGCCCCACAGTCCAGATTTCAATTCCACCATCAACCCGGTTCTTTCTGTGTGGACTTTGCATGTTCTCCCTGTGTTTGCATGGGTTCTCTCCAGGAAACTCTAAATTCTCCATAAGTGTGAATGTATGGGCCCCCCGAGGAGAATGGATGGATGTTGTCATTTATTGCGTAACATCTTCAAATTCATGAAGCACTGCTGACCAGCTCCAGCACCTCTGCAAACAGAGTTGACAGAACAGGTAGGAAAATGGATGGGACATATAATGCGCTGATGTTGAATGTTTAAAATTTTATTTTGTAGTTTACATGAAGAATTTTATTCACTTACAAAATGTAAAATATAAGATGTGGATGTCTAAACCTAGTTTTTGTAGTTAAAATCTGATACTAAGGTCAGTTATAGTTTTTTTTGTTGTTGTTTTTTTAGCTTTTTTAAAAATCTCACAAACAGACAGAGGATTGTACGGTCATGTGGAGCTAAAAAAAAAACCTTATAAAAGGCTCTAATGCTAATAATGCATGCATTGTTAAATTGAAGCACGTCTGCTCACATCCCATATGAGTGATTCACATAAACTGGAAACAGGCATGTTTGTTTTTCTAACATCCTGCGATAAAAAACAAAACCTCATCTCCTCCTGCTCTAATTTCCTATGACCATATATGGAAATATCATCTCTTGTTTGTGTATTTTCTGTGTATCTGAGTAGTTTGACACATCTACTGGAGTCACCAATTCCAAGACATATTTGATATATTAAGGAGAACAAATCATCCTTCAAATTAAAAAAAATGATTTCATTTGCTTCAGCACACATGGACACATTTATACAACTAGAAGCCTAGAAAACACAACCTGGTGTGTGGATACTGTTAGAGTCCTGGGGTAAAGCTACATTCAGGGAAATGTTGCATCTATTAATGTGAAAGCGGTGTGTGTTTTTTCTCCTCCTTCAGAAGCAAGACTTGGGTATGATTTTGGTCTCTAACAAATAGATCTCCTCACCTGCTGGTGTTGACATGTGCTAGTCACAGACTTATAACTTTTGATCGTGCGTCGTCTGCACCATTAGTGCTGACTGTCACGATGCAGAAAGTCAGCTTATTCTCATTGTCATGTAGAGAGGAAAAACTGATAAAACACCGAATTCTGATTAGAACTTTCAAATGCAGATACACAGCACATTATGTGTGTAGCAGGACTCTTTGGGAGCCTGGAGTTTTCCCAGCTCCAGTCTCCTGCCATGCACCTTCCTCCACCGTCTTCCCTCTGGCCCTCAGCACTAACAGACACAATGCTGCTCTGACTGGTGAGGTCCCTTTACAGCCACAGAGCTCAGAGCTTCATTATTCCCCTGCATGGTTGAGTTGCCCTTTCTCAACAATTACATATTCACTCTTCCTTTACGACCTTCCTCACCCCATATGTGCCATTTCTACAAGCATGAAATGTACCTAATCTGTATTCAATTATTGTTTGAGGTCCACTTTAAAGAGATAAACAACACAGTAAAAGGCTTCATGGCAAAAGACTTCCTCTATTTTCTTCATGTCTCATTATCCAGGAAAAAAGGGCTTTGGTTTGGTGAAGTGCTGTGTGAAACGAATAAAACATAATTAAAAGAGTTTAATAATGAGTTGTCACAACACGTAGAACCTATTAATCTAGTCTTTATTGTAATTTTGCTGTAATTAAACTGACATTACTGTTTGATATGAAATGCTGCAGCAAAGCACTGAAAACTGGTGTGAGACCTACATAAAATGATAACCGATCAGCAAATTGCACTATAAAAGTCTGAAAAATACATTACATATATAATCAGCACATCTGGGGAAAAGGGACTGTTTTGTTTCTATCCTGCTGCCACAAGATGGCAACCCTGCCTTTGTCACCGCATGACTAATACCCGAGCACTGGATATAAAGAACCATGCAACGCTTTCAGGACAGAGCTGAATTTGAATTTCTTCGCTGAGCTTGTTTAATTATGATTACATGCATTATTTATTTTCTAAAACTCCTGAACTTTGATCAATAAAATGTGTTACAGTTACATTAACAAAGCACTGCATTATATGTATCTCTCTGAACAGACAATGAGATGACAAAGTGACATCTGACATGGTTAAATAAACTGATGCTTACTGTATCAGTTTCACTGGTCCAAACAATAGATTCACCCAACTCTAGTCAAACATGCAGTAACTTTGCTGGGGGCCGATCATTTCTTTTGACATTTTAATCAAGTCCCACTTCACGAAATGCGATCTGCGGACATCACAAAATCACCCTTAACTGCTTCCCTTAATCACTGTACAAAGAAACAGAACATGAGTCCCCAAACACCAAACCTCTACTTGGTATCACCTCTGATCTATATCCAAATCTATTCCTGTACTCAGTGACTGCCCAGCCTCAAATATTAGCTGTCAGCGGTTATGGCTTAGTAGCTTACTGCAATAAATTAAAGTTTATTATGGCATTTAACTATATTCTCTCAGTGAGTACTTCATCGCTTTTAATTTCATGAATAAACCTCACCCCCTGCTTTTTCAGCTACTCATAAATAGTTCTAATATGGAAATATGTCAGGTCTGAGCTCGCATGGACCTGTAATACACTACTATCACACCTTTCTTCTTCATAAGAAGCTGAATCACCGTAGTTAGTTATTATCATATCCTTTCTGTGTGGCTTGCTTGCAGCAGCAGCGACCTGTTAGGGAAGGTCCATGTCGACTAAAACAGTGTGAATCAGTCCTGGCTGAAGAATCAGTGCTAATGCAATTCTCTTTCATTTCCTTTCATAAGCGCAAATTGGATCAGTATCTCGGAGATGTAAAAGCTAATGTGCTCAGACGGCTCGTGATTTCCGTGAACTCACAACCCTCAGCTCCAGCGAACTACTACATTACTCACACAACTTCCACTTCCCCTTACGGCTTGTGTCATGCGCTTAGGAATTATCCATCTCCAGGAGATGATCTCATGTGTGGGTGCAAGTGAGTAATTTCTCCTCAGAGACTTTTTAATTGTTCTTTGGAACAGGTTATGAGACGTACTCACTGGTCTACAGCACTCGAGGTCATGGGAGGTGGGTTGTAACAGGTCCTTTAATTAATTTAACGCAAATTTCCACCACAAGTATTCTTGCTTGCTGCACACGCTGATGAATTAGGCTACTTTGTAGTGTGCTTTAAAGTCTAATTGTGGTAACCAAGCTTCGATTGTGGTCAGATGATGGAGGCAAATTATTTTAGGAGTTTGGATCACAAATTCTGCATCTAAAAGCCTTCAAAATGTCAGTTTATATTGGGTCTTGGGGTTTCATAACATATTTTAATTGAAATTAGTACAAACGTAAGACGTTATGCCTTGAATTTTCCAGGCACCCTGGAGTTTGAGGGACCTGCCTTGCAAAGCAGCCTTGGGTATGACCAGAATAAGAAGATTATTGGTGAGGCTAAATTAATTATTCTAGTTATTAGATTACATTCTTCACTTATGACTCGTAAGAATAAAATTGTTGTGGAGTTAAACGGTTTGCCGTTATCCCGTGGTTTCATTCACCCCACAGGCTGCGAGGTGAATGAAGGCTCGTTGGCCGTCTTTTACCCCGTTGATATCAATGTGCCAGTGGACCGGCCTGCCCGGGATACCACCAGCATCACTTCACCTCTCCACGTTTCCAAGTAGCAGCCCAGCAGAGAGCCCCATCCTCCTCTCTCCGTTCATTGGTGACACTTGATGCCCATCACGAGGAGCGAGCCGCGAGGCATTCCCTATCCGCGTGCTTCGTCGGAAGTGGTCGCCTTTTCCCTTTGCTCCATTGGACCGAGCCCTTGTCAGTCTGGATCCCTCACGTTGAGCACAGTCCGCCTCTCCGACTCTGTGTCTGCTCAGACTACCGTCATATTGGTTGCTAGAAGCAGCAACGACCACGGCAGAAAAGAAGACCCCCACCATAATGAAGAACGGGCTTCCAGGGCGCTTAACGCACGATTTAGTTTTTTAAATACATTTTACATTAATAAATTAAATAGTCGGTATGATACCGTCAAGTATTCGTGTACCTTCAGTGGTTTCAGCCGACACCGTGGTCCGCAAGGGGGATATATGCCTGAGTTCTCTTAATAGCCATTTTTTGCAGACAAAGAGAGCTGTTGAATAGAGCTTTCAGGAGACACACGGGTAAGATATGAAATTTAGAAACTAATCTGCACTTGCCGAACTTGTCACGTTTGTCTTCTTAGCTCATTTAATAGTACACAGGACCGTCTGGGTAACTTATAAAAAAATGGATTTTTTTAAGAAGCTAAAATGCTAACTCCGCTAGCTAGTTAGTTAGCCAAAGCTAACTAAAACGCTAGAAATTCCCGTTCTGGGGCATGCTAACAATTAGCATTTTTGACAGTTCACAAGCCTGGACAGTAACTTGATTATATCTTTTGCCAACTAAATGACAAATATCTCTAATATTTGCTTTTTTAAGCATTATATTTATATGACTGCAGTCCACGAGCTAGCTCGGCAATTATGAGCCTGGAAAACGTTTTCAATAGTTACATTTAGAGGTGTCCGGGGGGCTGGCTGTGGTTCGTTAGCGGGTTAGCAAGTCCGCTAACTTGGCTGGGACAGGGAAAATGTGGGGCCTCCAGGACCCGAGAGGCCTTCCAGCCAGATCTATGAAGCAGCTATGATAACGTTTTAACGCGATTGTCGGATTTCTGTTGACTTTAATAGCACATGAATCTGTAATGTAGCCAACGATACTATAACGGACCTGTCAAGATTGCACTGAAACGAAGACTGTTTTTGTAATCGCATAACTTAAGGCAATTAGCATGGCATCTAAACGGATTTGGAAGAATATGTCTTTGTTATTAATTTGAGATTTTCTTTTTAGATTAACAAAGTATATATTTATTAAATGATGTGTTTGTAACGATGTACTAAGCTCAAACAACTAACAAAGGAACACGGGTGTCGAATAATTGCTGTGGAGAAACAGCGTTGATTCAGTTCAAGTAGTGCATTATTGAGTATGGATGAAAATGTTGCTTCAAAGGTGTATTTTAACCGAGAAGTTCTTCAGCGTCCAGTTTGTCAGGTTTTAAGCGATGGGGGAAAAACAATCGGCGTGCTCATTCGTTTTGATGTTTTCTTATTGCATGGCATGTCCCACAAATCTTCTATAATGTGAGGAGCTACAAATACCTCATTAACTCTGTTCTGGTCTGGTCTGAGCAGGGGAGGCATCCTCCCTTAATCTTGTCTTCTCTCTAGACCTCTCTTAGATCAGTGTGGTCCCAGGAGAATGGGTGTGTTGGGTTGTCGGAGAGGAGAAGTAGCCTAGTTCTGTTTCAGGATGGCCGAAATGGCTGTGGACTGGATCACACTTGGTGCAGCCATTGTTGACAACAGCAAAAGTCAGAAGGTTCAGGAGGACTGTCTCACACTTGAATTGGCTTTAATTGCAGACGCATGTCTACATTATGATATGCTCCTGTGTGTGTTGTCTGTTCTTTATCAATTAGAAATATACAAAAGTTCTTTAATATTTGCTATCACACGGATTGGGTATTTGAACATATGGTGGTCTGTATTCTGTGTTAATTAAATGCACTGACCTGAAAGCTAGTGATTGTATGTTTGCAGTTGTTCAGTCAGTGCCAGCATGTCTGGTATGACAGTAGCCACACTAATGAGAACAAGGAACAGATAAGACTGAAGTACAAGTTGGCAGATTTTCAGTTATAGGTGCCAGTTTTCATGAAACACATGAGCATTGTGCTTCTGTGTATCTTAGGGTAATTGTTTGAATTAGTGTCACAGTGGACATAAAACTGTCAAACTAACCAGCAAACTTGTATTCTTTAGTTTTTTGTTTGTTTTTTCTTTTTAGCTGTTTGTCAAAGGAGATTTGGAATATGGTGCCAAGTTTATGATATAATCATACTTGTGCATGAGAAGTAGTTGTATAGATATAGCTTTTGGAAGCCAGGGACTATGTAGTCATAGTTGTTGTAAACTTGAACATTGCATGGTTTGTGTTTTTGGGGCTTTTTGAACTGATTCGCAAGATAAAGAATAACTCTCACAAGCCGGGATGGAAAAGCTCTTGAGATGTAACTGATATAATATTAGCCTCACAGTTCCAGTTCAACTTGGAGGACACACAGCAGGGTGGGAGCATGCACTTTTACTTTGGAGTTCAGTGGTTTGTTCATTTTGACAGTACAGTTACAGAATCAAGAAAACTTCTGGCAAATTTAGGTTGTGAGCAGAAAAGCCATTGTGTTCAAACAAAACTTTGGCAAATGAGAGGCTGTTGTTTGCATGTTTTGCTTTCTCAAATTGAATTGGCTGGACGCACAGTTCACTTTGAGCCATGTACCTCTTCGAACAAATCTTGGAGTGCCTTTCAACATTTGGCAGTTTAAACATAAAGCACTTTTATAAGCATGATCATTAGTATGATGTTTAGTCCCACAATGGGAAAAGTCAAATATGGCTTTAATATCTATTCCTGAAGACATATAATTATAGTATGATTGCAATAATATTGTTGCTTTAAAAAGTTAAATTAGCTGTTTAGAAATTCTTAAAATGATATGTATCCCTCTACTACACTGGTAAATGCAAATCCTATAAAAATTACAACATTTTTGATTTACATAACTAATACTGATTTTGTGCTGCATCAATAAAAGGCTAGTCTCAATGTCTAAAGCAGGCTGTAGGTTTCCACAGGTTTGAGCAATATTTGACCAAGACAGGTTTTTAAACTTTTTACAAATCCTGAGAAACCACCCTTTTAACATACATAACGTGTTCCACTTAAGTCTGTTATACTGTTTGCTACAGTGTATGTCATCTGATAACTTAAAGTGGATAAACTTGTACTGGTTTATAAAACTGTGTTGCTATTAGGGCTGCCACAAACGATTATTTTGATAGTCGACTAGTCACCGATTATTTTTGCGACTAGTCGACTAATCAGATCATCATCCATTGGACGTAAAACGTACAGCTTATTGCACCAGCAGCATCTGCTCTTATATAACTATCATTAACTTACAGCTTTAAGTGTTTAAGGTAAGTGCTAACTAAAAATAAAGACAAGATGATAGTTTATTAAATGTTAATGAAATCTGAAGATTGTTTAGGTGAAGTTTAATAAACTCAGCCGTCTGCTCCTTGCTATCTAAAATATAACAGGACACCGGAGTAAATTCTGAGCATCTCACACTTCTGATAATCAGCTGTCTGCTTGACGTTTATTCAGCTGTGTAAAAACTATAACTTTAATCTCAGCCAAACCGATTTACTCAGGAACAAATAAAACACTAAAAAAAGCCAAACAATAACATTTTTAAGTTATCTAAGTGACTTATATATCATGTTTAACCTGAGTAGCGAAAGATGGAGGTGGGTTTGAAAACGATTTACGTGAGCCTTGCCCCTGGCTAGCTATCGAGCTGGTGGGTAACAGACGTCTCCGAAACGTCGGAGCGCTTTTGTGGTGTCTTGATAAACTGAGCACATATTTGAGGTTTACACAGCTACATTCTCGCCTGAAAATGTGCTAAACATTTATTTTGTGACCCAGAAAGAATAATAAGAGTAATATTAAAACTAACTAGCTGCCGCCATTGTTGGAAACTGAGCAGGGCGCTATGAATTCTGGGACACAGCTTCTTCTTCTTCGGGGTTTAACGGCAGCTGGCATCCTTGTACATGCAGTGCTGCCATCTTCTGTTTCAGTCCGTTATTACTCTCTTAAATCCTACTACTCATTCCTGCATCTTTTGGGATCTTACAAAGCTTCAAACGACGCGTCGACTATTAAATTAGTCGTCGACGTAATCGTGACAAGTCGACTAATCGTGGCAGCCCTGGTTGCGATGCACAGCGGCTGTGATTGACCGTTACTCTCTTATGAATGTACGCTCATCGGCTGCTTTTTTAGGGACACCATTGGCTTACTAACACAAATATCTTAATCAGCTGGTAACATGGCAGTGAGTTGATGCGTTTAGACATAGGCATGGTCAAGGTAACTTAATGAAGTTCAAACTGTGCATCAGAATATGGAAGAAATGTGGTTTAAGCGACTCTTGTCAGCTGAGAACTGGGGCTACATTCTTTTTTTTGACAAACTCACCAAAATTGGACAATAGATGGCTGGAAAATGCTGCCTGGTCTGATGCTTTTCCATTTCTGCTGTGACATTTGGAGGGCAGAGTCACATTTTGGCATAAACAACATGAAAGCATGGTTCCATCTTGCTTTATATCAACATTTCAGATGCAGTGGAATGGGGGATATTTGGGGCCCCTTAGTTCCAGCTCGGCATCGTTTAAATGGCACAGTCTGTATGAGTGTTGCTGCTCAGCATGTCTAAGCGTTTAAGACCACAGTGTACACATCTTCTCGTTGCTCCTTTCAATAGGATAACACACGATTTCACAAAGATCAGATCATCTGAAAGTGGTTTCTCGAACATGACAATGACTTCACTGCACTGAAATGGCTGCCACAGTTGCCAGATGTCAGTCCCGTAGAGCACCTTTGGGATGTGGTGGAACGGGAGATGTTCGTCCTTGATGTGCACGTGATGATTCTGCAGCGACTGTATGATGCAATCACGTCAACATGGACTGAAATCTCTGGAATGTTTCCAGCACCTTGTTGACATGAAGGAAAAAGCAGGTCCCAGAAACATCATAAGCTTGATTATGCAGACTAGTGGCTGAAGAAAGAACTGACCTTTGGAATTGGAGTTGTGACATCTGATTTCATTATCCAAGTAATATGACAGTTTTTTTGTAGTTGTTGGTAAAAACAGTGAAAAATGGCAGTAAGAATATCTGATACACAGGCAATGGCATCATTTTCACCTATAAAATGTTGCCATGATAGTTCAGATATAAATTCGAACCTCTGTTATGCACAAGTTTGGTTTAGCCTCTGCTGCTCTGACAGTGACAGATTAACTGTGTTTTGTTACTGTGAATAATTCAAACCTAAAAACTGAACTTTAATATCCCCTAAGAGCACCCGAGTCTTTAAAAGCCAAACCCTGTCAAATGTTTTTGACTTGGTAACTCAGTGATCAATATGCTAATTTAATCTACTCTGCACTGTTGGTTCAGATAAGATACACAAATATTATTGTGCCAAGTGCATCTCTGTGATTTCCATACAATGTGGAGATTTTGCATAAAGTGGAATTTTTATGTGCCTCGTTACAAGCGGCAGAGTAAAAGCTGTCGCTTACAATGACGTGCACAAAACTAGAAAGCAGTTCACTGACTGCTGTTGGCAATTATTTTGCTGTGTTATAGGGCAATTTAAGTCTGTAGTGCTTTCTTTCTGGGAAGCGCTGATGGGGTGACAATAACCACAGGAAAAAAAGGGGAAAAACTGTGGCCAAGAATTGATAAATTGGTTTTTGCAGTGGGCTCGGTGAAGGCATGATTTACAGTGGTGGGTTTTCCCCACTGCTGTCACTGTTACGGCAACAAACAGGAATGATCTCGTTTTCAGCGCTTGAGAGTAATGACCATAAACCCTGTGAAAACTGTTGTCGTAGTAAGATGCATTAGAATCAGTTTCACATACATAAAAATAATAATTTTGTAATGTAGTTGTGGCCACAACCAGCACCGCTGAAAAGTCGCTGAGAAGTTTTCTGAGTCTATTGCAGCAAAGACATTGGCTTCATTGTTTAGGGCAGAGGAGAGGCTTTAAACCCAGCTTCAAACAAACATTTCTAACCAGTTTAGACAATGTCATTTGTATGTTGCCGTTAGAAATGATGTGTAGTTCATCACTCCATCGCCAGTCAGCGGTAGTTAGACCGCAGAATAATCTTTTTTTTTCTTCTTACTGGCACTACCCCTTGAGCGCATTGAATACAGACATCCAGCAGAGCAGACCATGATCCGCGTTGTTGTACAGACACTTATAGAGCATGGAGTAGGGATGGGTACTGCAACCAGGTATTAAACAGACCCTAGGGCTAAATTATAAAAGACTGTAGTGTCAATAAGCTGAAGTTATCATAATGTTTTGGTTTTGTTACTGGAGGCAAAAACCCCCCCAACAAAACCAAACTCCAAAACAACACAAAAAACACGTTTATTATTGGTACATGAGGCTTATCTTTCTGTGCTCCTCTGTTAGTTATTAAGACATAAATCTGTGGTGCATTTTTTTTCTGTTCCCTATTTAGAAGACAGTTCTCTCTTTCTCTTTTGGAGCCTGCATGCAAGGGGCTGGACACGGGGCAGCTCTGTCCCACACACAGAAAATTAAATGCTCAAAAGTGTGGCTGAACTTTGCCAGAGTTGATGCTGACATTGGTTGTTGCCACAGTTGCAGCGGTCTTTTAATGCGGAAACACAGTCAGTGTGTTGAAACTTTAGTGAAAGTACATCACGTTCAGATGAAGAAATGCAGTTTTTGACTGTAGAGCTGGTAGCACACCCACAATTATTCAAATTATCAGTTGTTTCATCTAAAATATGGACCTGGGTTAATGAGTCAAAGTCACTATTAGCAGGCTGAGTGTTTCAGGTGAGTGTATTCAGTCTGGGATGGTCATCATCTGGACCGTCGCTCCCAATCCTCCAAATTTTTTTTCATAATTTGATTGTTATGTTACTCCAAAAAAAAAATCCCAATAAGAATATTAAATCCGTACCTTTTTGCTGGTATCACATGTAGTTGGCAGGTGAAAATAACAATAGGAAAATGCCAAATGGGAAATAACCCAAATATATTAATGAGATTTTAAAAAGGTTGTCCTGTATACAACTTGCTGCCAGACCAGTCGAAATATAAACCTAAACCTCTTTTATGCTCAAGTTGGGATTTGCCTTTGCTGTTTGTTAACAGTGAGTGTTTCACTGTTCACTGGTGGCCACTGCTATGCAAAATAAAACAGCCTATATAATGCAATCAAATCTATCTCACAGCTGAATGTTGTTTACAACAAAGCAGAAAATGGCATCCCATGTTGTCATGTTTCTCGGTTAACAGATTTTGAAACTGATTCAAGTTTATGTAGACACAAGTCTGTAAATGACAAACACAGCTCGACAACAGACTCACTTGACTGTCTGGGACCTGTTTTGAACAGGACTTAAATCAAACCTTTATTTGTAGTGATTGTGGAGGTTTTATGTGTTAGTGATTTTATTTTTATGTTGGCTATTAATAGTTAAAATAACAACACAAAGTGTTCATTAAAAATAAATTGGCAAAAAAGAATTGGATAAACAAACTTGACTGAAAAAGTAAAGATTGAGCTTATTACACTTCACCTTCTTAAAAATGGTGTATTCCAAATGGTTGTAACTAGATTTTAGTGATGATCATATTTCAGTTTTATATTTGTCCATCATCTTTATTATATTTATCTTGACTCCTGCTTCTTTAAAGTTGCTTTTTCTTCTGAGTTTATACAGTAACGCTCATTTCAAAAAGCTGCAGTGTTAATAGACTAATTCACAGCATTTTAAGAGGTATGTTGTTAAACGTTTTTTTGTTTTGTTTTTTTAAATAATAACCTGATCCATTTTATAAATAATTTTTGGTTTTCTGTTTCCCCAAGCCTCTGATTTAGTATGCTATTTTTATTGAAATGTCTGTAGTTTGATATAATATTGAAGGTTTTTTTTGGAAGTTTTATAACATATAGTAGTCAGTTGTCATGCTTTGAAGTCTGTTCATACATGGTTACTATATCACCGTCATTCATCATAATTTTGGCTTCATTTTTCATTATCCTAGTACCAGTTAATGTGTACTTAGTACAGATCATTGTTGGAAGGAGGAAGAACTGACTATGGACTGGGTTGTGAAATACAATGGACATATTGAAGGTTATTGCAAATTCTTTGGGTAATGCCAGCTGGGTTGTAAGCTACACCAGTGTTGCAGTTTTTTTTTTGTTTTTTTTGGGGGGGGGGTATAGCAACCAATAATGGCTGTTAAAGGAGATTCATTGTTCTGTCCTCATCTTTTTTCTGACAAAGAAAATTCATAAGTGGGCCAGGGTCCTAAGTCTGTGATAAACGTAGTGAGCTGCCTTGAGCAAATGTCATGTGCTGAATTTCAGCGTGGTTTGCTTACCTTGCGAAACATTTTCTGTCACAGCTGATAGTGTTGAACCATGATGTGTTCGTTAGTATTTATAGGTAAACTTTACTCTGCATGCTGGTTGACATGATGTTTCATAATCGTTGGGTAACAGGTTTTAGCCCAGAAGAAGATTGAGTTAACCGACCAAAAACAAAAGAAAAGATAGGAAGTTAGATTTGATGATTCCAGAGAGACTTGAAGACTTTTGTGTTAGTAGCTCACTAAATGCCTGTTCTTTTAAGTATGGTACAATATGGTTTCTGTGCTAATTTCTTGCACTTGTTTCATTCAAAGTTCACTGAAGATGGACTAAAATTATTTTTAGAAATGAGTAATTTGGTGTAATTCCGTTTAGCAACAAAGACCCTAAAGACCCTTGACAGATATATTTAGATTTTCTTTATAGAACAATACAATATTTAGCGATTTTAAATTTGTTAGTTTTCCCACTTTTTTTCAGACAAAAATAATGAACATATTTCCCTAAAATGTATCCCTGCTGAGATAATGTAATGGAATAATCTTGTCACAATAAGTTATGAATTTGTTGTTTGTGGCATTAAATGTGTTGCTAATAGTGAAGTCGCAGAGTGCTCTGTAGTGGACGAACTGTGCGGCACAAACATGGTTGAAGGGTGTTTCTCCCATCTCTTCTTTACTTTAATTCTCATTTGTCTGTTATAAATGGGGAAACCAGTATATATGCAAATGGATAATATCGGCACCATCAGGATCTAAACCTAAACATTAGTGTGAAGAAGTGCTAAACAGTTTGGTTGAAGATACTGTTTTGGTATACGCATCTTATTATTTTGTTCAGTTGTGTGGACACTAACAAAGCCACGATGTCAAAAAACTCATCAGAAACAGGAAATGCTGTAGAAATAGTCTGTTATGAATTCCTTTAGGGCTTTGGCATCTTTGGCTGCTTCTCTATAGTAACTCTGCTCACTGTAAAATTTGGATTATTAGAATACATTCTAGTGCTAGAACTTCCAAATCCCTGTCAAATTCTACTAGTGATAAATCAACCACTTATGTGAGAGTGTATGTGAATATACATGTGCCCTGTCTGCTGCTGTTACAGGGAAGGTTTTTGGTCAGGTCTAGACTGGCTCTGTAATACAGTACATACCAGCAGATCAGCTGTGAGCAGATCCTAGGTTCATTTATAGCTGTGGCCTTGTGTCCCTGCATGTCTGCCTGGCAACTCGTAACTCTGCTGTTCCAACAGCTCAAGCTCACCCACCTCCCAGACACTCTGGCCCCGTTATACTCTCACCATGTCTAATTACTAGATGCACATTAGTCTGGGGAATTTAAATGTAGGGCATTCTTTGTGTAGCTTGTACCTCAGTGTTAAATGTAGGTACCATTGCTGCTGTTGGGATGTTCTCACCTGTGAGTTAATCAGCTTTGTCTTCTTTTATATTCAGGTCCCAGGGGCTCCTATTAATGAAGAAAGTGGGCATCATGTGGAGCAATCTGAAGAGCAGATGCCAGACACTTTTCCACAACAACAGTTCAGGACCCCATGAAAGCAGGATTGAGGCAGACACTGTCCACTGTGTGGTGGATATCGGTCAAGGAGGCAGCTCAGGTGGGGCACAGGCATCAGGAGCCTCCAGCCCGTCACGAAGCCTCCTACCAGTGCCAGTGGTAACAGCAGGGCGCCGTCATCATAATTGTGTGTCGGACATACCTCAGATTGTAGAGATAACTATCGACAAGGACGCTGAAGATGTGCGGAGTGGGTCCGGGGGTGTTCCCTTGGCTCGCAGAGACTCCTACTCCCGTCATGCCCCGTGGGGGGGCAAGAAAAAACACTCATGCTCCACCAAAACCCAAAGCTCTTTGGAGGCAGATAGGCGGTCCGGCCGCTTACGCGGGAGTGGGAACCGTAGGGACAGGCGCTATGGGGTCAGCTCTATCCAGGAGACAAATGACTCTGTATCAGTAGGACGCAGTCTGAATGGTCGTTCTCTGCGCCAGCGGCTAAGTGATACAGTTGGGTTGTGCTTACCCCTGCCTGCTCGCAGGTGCTCACGTTCCTCTAAGAACGCCGTCACCTCCAAACGTAAGATTCACCTCACAGAGCTCATGTTGGAGACCTGCCCCTTTCCACCAGGCTCAGACCTTGCTCACAAATGGCACTTGATCAAACAGCACACAGCACCAGTCAGCCCGCATTCCTCTACTGCCCTTCTGGATGCTTTTGACCCAGCCCACCCCTCTCCCGAGGATGAGGAAGAACGTCTGCGCGAGCGCCGCAGGCTCAGCATCGAGGAAGGTGTGGACCCACCACCCAATGCACAGATCCACACCCTGGAGGCCTCAGTGCCAGGATCCTCTCTCTACAAACTGGGACCAAAAATGGCTCCTGGCATGGGAGAGGCCTCTGGGGAAGGCCGGGTCACAGGGGCCGGGAGCGCTCTGGCTGCTGCATCATCAGGAGCCTGTGGGCAGTTGTTGGGGGCTGCAGCGTCATCCCAGGACTGTGACTCTGAGGAGGATTCGACCACCCTTTGTCTGCAGGCCAGGAGGCCCAAGCAGAGGCATGCTTCAGGGGATGGTCACCTTAGCCGACAACAACCCGGTCCCTGGAAGGTTCATACTCAGATAGACTACATCCATTGTCTGGTGCCAGATCTTTTAGAGATTACAGGTCTGCCCTGTTACTGGGGCGTAATGGACCGCTACGAGGCAGAAGCGCTGTTGGATGGGAGGCCTGAGGGCACCTTCCTGCTGCGTGACTCAGCCCAGGAGGACTACCTCTTCTCTGTTAGCTTCCGCCGTTACAATCGCTCCCTGCACGCACGCATCGAGCAGTGGAACCACAACTTCAGCTTTGACGCTCATGATCCTTGCGTTTTCCACTCTTCCACTGTCACAGGACTGCTGGAGCACTATAAAGACCCCAGCGCCTGCATGTTTTTCGAACCTTTGCTTACAGCGCCTCTTCATCGGACTTTCCCCTTTGGCCTGCAGCACCTGGCACGGGCCGCCATCTGCCGCTGGACCACTTACGATGGTATAGGGTCTCTGCCATTGCCTCCTGCCCTGCAGGACTTCCTCAAGGAGTATCACTATAAACAGAAAGTACGAGTTCGCTGGCTGGAGAGGGAACCGCCACTCAAAGTCAAATAGGGCGGCTTCTCCATTGCCTGTTAGACATGCTGCAGGAGGAATTCATGACTTTAGAAATTCCTCATTAGCAAAATGGAAGCTATACTGATATGGCTTTCTTACCGGTGGGGGATCGAGTTTAAGTATAACAAGCTATACAAGATTCATTCTAAACTTTGTTTTAGTTATTACTTACATCACAAAAGTACATATGATTATATTCAGTATAATGCTGTCTGGCAAGCACATGTTTTTGCGTTGAACAGGTTGTTTTGACAGGGAGGGGAGACACAAATATCAGTGCTTTGTGTCTTTTTTTTTCCTTTCTCTTGCTTTGTGCTAAGTGTCTGCCTGATCCCACAACATCACCCTGCCTGTAGACCTGCCTGCATGCCTCCCCCGTTCATCCTAAATTGCTATTTAGGCTTACATGGCTATGTTGTACAGCTCACTTTGTGCGCTCTTACTTTTCTTCCTTAGCTTGTCAAAGCACCTAGTGGAGCACCTTTACAAGAGAAGGTGTGTGTGTCTGTGTGTGTGTGTGTGTGTGTGGGTTGAGAGGGGATCTGGAGGTGCTATTTTGGTATACTGCAGTCAGAGCTTGTCCTATGGATAGAGCTACATAAGTCATATTCTTTGCCATCTCGTTGCATGCATCAGTGAAGCCAGAGATGAAGGAAAACAAGTGATTTCTAAGGATTATGCGTAAGTCCTAAAGGAACATTAGTTTCTCTTTTAGCAGTATCGTGAGTGATGATTAATAAATCAGTTGACTGTGTGGCATTTAGTAAGCAAGCTAAACTTGTCAGCTTTATTCCACCTGTGTGGCATTGCTTTGGAAACATGACAGATTGTGAGGAAATCTTGCCATTGGTGCAGTTGTGAAAGCAGCCTGTCACTTCTTCACTGACCATAGGCAGTTTGGCATGTGGACACATGCACCCAGTTCAGTTCTTCCTGAAATCGAGGTTGATATTTTATTCCGTTTTATAGGTGCCTCCTTAAGCTCACGATCCATTTGTTGCATCAGCAATATCTGTATATTCAATATATAAATAAAAATTCAAATATATAAATAAATCTCAATCCATGAATTCAACATATGTAATTACATTTGAAACATCAGTGCAGCTAGGCCTGGGTTCTTTTGGTTACAATAAAGAATCCTAACAAATGTCTTTCATAGGAAGTGAGAGCAGCTGTGTAAAGACTATCTCTTTAAGCAAGTCGATTTACAGCGTAGTGAGGCAGTAACGAGCCTTGATCAAGATCGGGCTGTGTCATGAGACACTTCATATAGTTATAGATGAATGAAGAGGATTTCAAAAGCTCAGCAAGAATCTTCTAAAATAGGAAAGAACAACTCCCAGGATTAGACTGCAGTGCTACTTTCTCTCTCTGTTCATTGTCATAATTACAGTATTAAATGATGAGAACCCTCAACTCTTGAGAGGCGGGCATATCCTCAGTTATCTAGCCTGTCATTTCCATAATGTCTTATTAAGCGTAACCTGTGTGCCTCATACATGTCCAGTAATATGTTACTTTATTTTCCAAACAAGAGTGGGAGGTGCCTCAGCACGATCCACTCGGCTCTCATCAAATAGAACTGAAGATGGTCATAATGAAGAGTCGAAGGAGCAATAAGCTCAATATTTATTGTGCACATTAAAGATTTTATAATGGATAACATTTTAGTGGTGCTATGTTGATTAAGCTCTTGCAGATTATTGAAATAACGGTGTGCATTAGTCACATCTGTTCTGACTCTGTGCGCGCATTAGCCGTTCTTTATTGTTGGGTCCAGAGTCAGTTGTGCTGCTGTAGCATGTTTCAGTTTAGATAGCCGACCTGTCACATGTATATTGTTTTCATCCTCAGCTTGTCAGACAGCTGTAAGGAGTGAGCTTTAAGCTTAACTCTCTACTGTGAGCATGTTGAATGATCTAACTAAGCTATCAGTATTAAAATCAGTTCATCAGCACAAGTATTTGTTCAGTCTCCTGAGTAGTTGTAAATATGCAATAACTGGCTTTTAAATAACTGACATAAGTTGAAATTTTAATAAAATGTATAGATGACTGAAGGAGGGCGAGATGGGTGGAGACTGAGTAGTTTCATTAGGGTGTAATCCTTCACATTAGTGTTTCAAACTAAAATATTTAAACTGTGATACAGATGAGATCATGATCACCGAGCCTACTCTGTCGAGTTCTCAAACTGCTTTGTCAGCCCACTCAGCTGTTAAAAGATGTAGTTCCCATCAGTAAGGATGAATCATGAACAAATATATAATTTATTTCTTATATCTGCATCTGTGACCAAAGCTCTTGCACAAACCTACATGTATTAACTAGTAGTTTAAAGCTTATGTAGTGTTAGACTTTAACTAGTTTAGATTTTGGTTTTACAAACAATTAATGGCTAGTTCCCTGCTACACTATGTAAGACTTAGAGCTACACCATCAACTCGCTACCAAATACCTGCTAAACAGTCGTCCAGTTTCTATGGATTTATCAGACGAGGATTTTTCTGCAGGTGGTCACACGATTGGTTAAAGGACTTCACCAACCAGTATTAGCTTTTTCGGCTATTTTGTGAACTGATCAAAGTTTTACTTCTTGTTTACTCAAAAGTTGTAGTACTCTACTAACAGCACTGCAGGTCTCTTTGTATGTTAATCACTGGTGTTAGCTGAAGTGGCAGGCGTGACCCTTAAGAGTGGAATAAGGCTGACACTGAGTTTTCTTGCATGTGCACTTCTATGTTTGAGGTATTTTAGCTTCCACACTTAACTGTACAAATGAAACCCCCAAACTACGCATACGTCAGACCGTCTTTCTCACTGTGTCTTGTCTCTCACGCTGCAGCCTAGCAATGGCACACAGCTGCTACAGTACAAGTGCTGCATCCTATATGCAGACACAGATCAAAGGCCAGCGTTGCCATTCTGGAGCCCGCGGTCACTGTGCTGTAAGGTCCAGTCTGTGTTGCTTTTTCTTTATTATTATTATAATATACAAACCGTTCCCTCGCCGTCCAGCCACATCGCTGACATCACTGTGACGATGGTGTCCTGTTTAGGCTGAGGTGAACAATAAGGAGGGAGGGAGGAGATGTAGCTGGCTTGCTGAGTCCTGGCTTCCTGTTGCTGCAACAGCATGCTCACAGAAAGGACAAGGGATTTGTCTAAATAAATAGCACTTTAATTGTGTATTTGTTTTATGCAGAGCAGGCCGCAAGTGTTGGGACAGTGACATGTTTGTTTAGTGTTTTTCCCCGTCTTTAGTCAGCATATTGGATTTAATCAAGCTGAGGAACAGATAAGTGTGTGGTTGGAGTTGTTGACCTTTTAGTCGACTTCTCAGAACAAAATTTACAAGTAGGGTCAACAGATTCAGTCTTTTGCAACTAATCCCTGCTGAACTGAGTGATTGCTTTCACTCTTATGTTGAGGATCACTGTTTGTCTGCTTTGATCCAAAACAGAGGAATTGCACTATCCACACCCCCGCAGGGATTTGACTACTCCAAAACCTACTGAGAAATTTGAATAGTTTTCATAATTTTTATACCATTTTGCTGAATTAAAGATCCAAAACAACTGAAAATGTTCCACTGTCCAAATTCTTGTGGACCGTACCGTGTGCGCGTGTGTGTTAGCTGAAGATGGTGAGACTTGGGTGGGTGTTACGAGGGGTGGGGGGAGCCGGTGCTCCTAAAATATTTCACAGGTGTTGTAGGGTGTGTTGATGGGAGTCGTTTTCTCCACCTCGCTGAAGACTCGGTGCGTATGTGTGTGGATGTATGTTAGCTTACGGACAGAGCCACACAGGGAGAGTTTCCCGTGGAGAGACGGGCAGAGTTGAATGTGAGGGGTGACGACAGTGACTCCTATGAACAACGCCTCTCTGCCCCAGTTCTCCCCCCGCCTCCCCATTTATTCTCAGGCAGGCCCATTGCAAGGAGAGTCCCAGGACCCTCTCAACCCAGTTTTCCCCATGGGAAATATCTGACATTAACCGTAGCACGTTTGCCATATAACTTGTAGATTTAGGTGAGAAAAAAACCAACGTATGAATGATGGATTTATGTAATAGCCTGATGAAAAGACATTTTATTCTTCAGTGGTGCATACACTGTCTGGAACACACACAGATTTGCACACACTATCAACACTTCTTCTAACAAATGCACTACCCCAGGTATTCACACGCCCTCCCTTCCCCCCCAAGCCAGGGATGTATAAACATGGACCACATTTAGCCAGCGCCACGTTTCTGTGCAACACCCAGCCCACACACACACAAAAAAGGGAAGGTAAAGCTGTGTGTGTATATTCTGTGTTCTTAAGCCAAACAAAATACCACAAAAAAAGCTTAACATTTCATTAGTATGACACTATTGGGCTGCACTATGAGAGCCTTGTGTGTGGAGGCAAACCACAAACTCTGCTCTAGATGAGAGATTGTTGTCTCCTTAGCTGTCCCTTAAAATAATAGCAATACCCCTTGATTTAGGACGTATAAACCAACCACCACCACCACGGTACGACTCATGGTGTCAGATCCTAGAGAAAAAGAGAGAAAAACAAAAATAAATAAGAGATATTTAATTTTTTCATGTTCCCATATATAAATATATATATATTTTAGAAAGCTGGGTTAAGTGCTTTTATGCAAACAGAAGTATGAAAGAATTATTATTTTTCCTTATTACTGCTCCCTAATATGCAATGGAGTGTAGTGTAACAATGGTTGCAATCCTCTGTCACTTTAATGCTGTATGTGCACATTGGTTGCTGGGTGGATGTGGGTGCCGAGGCAACAGGACTTGACAGTGATGGGAACTAATGGTTGTTACTCTGCAGCACTGGGATGTTCCCAGACTGCCCTATTCGTTTTGGGCAATCACAGAAAGCCCTTTAAATCCGGGGCTACAGCCGCTGCCGCGGGGCTGACCAAACTGTCGTCAGACGAATATCGCCGTTCTGTTCTTTTCTGCTTTTCCTCACCCGTTTCTTTTCTTTCTTTCGTCTGCTGTCAGGTAGAATTCGGAGCGTGTAAATGGCATAATCATGTTCACATTTCACTGTCTGTTCTGTGTATCTGCATCACCATTCAAAGAGGAAAAAAAAACAGTTGTTTTTCAGTATAACCTGTTCATTTTTAAGAGCCGTATGATGCGACACTTGTAGCTGTCACTCTTGGTGCTTGGCTTATGCTTCATTGTCTTAATATTCCAAATAAAACTGTTAAGTGTAATCCACACTGGCCCATGATATAATGTGTATGTATTTTTTTCCCCCTTTATTATTCCATCTTACATGTCTGGATTAGCCAAAAGTAGATTTACTGCAGCTCACTACAGTTTAGTTTGTCTTATTTTCCCCCACTCAAAACTACCAATCCTTGGTGTTGTCCCACCTGCCAAATCCTACTTTGTACACTCGTACAGGACACCATCCATGGATGCAGAGACCTCAGACTTTCCCTTATTACTCACTTATTCGAGGCAGACTCTGTGTGGATGCCCTGCAGTTTATAGGCTGATGTGTTAATCATAGCTCACATCTCACCCAGTTACATTTTATGTTCTGGCCTCTTGGTATGGATGGTATGTCAGTCTGTTACACAGGAACCAATCAAAATCTCTGTTTTGTGTGTGACTCAAAAATACAACTTTCATTCAATTTAACAAATTATTCTGTCTCAGAGAGAACGGCAAGTAGATGAGCCAGGTAGCAAAATGTAAATAAGAAATAACTTGTGTTTAGCAGCCACCAGTTTTCACAAAGTGCACTTTATTGAAGTTTTCTGAAGTGAATTATTAAAAAACATCCAACACATTAGTGTTTAACTTTGACAAAGGCATTAAATTGGTTTAGCTTTGCTACTGAAGCTGTAATATAAAACCATGGTATTGATGCTAAAAGTCTCTCATAGGAAAAAAATATGACGAACAAGCAAAAAGCTCATCTTAAGTGTTGATAATTGTGCACATAAATCAAAATGTGAGATATGTGATTCCGTAGAAAACAGCTTGTGTGTCCCTGAGAGATGAGAAATGCTTTATAGAAAAACACAAACTTGTATCTAAAGCTGTTTCCAAAACCTAACCGAAAATCCTTTTAGGACAAGCATTACCACGTTTCACTTTTGACTTAATGACGTGGAATTTTATACAATATCTAGTTTCTTCTTAGTATTTTGTTCATCATTTGATATTATTAACATGTAGATCGAGTTTGTCTTTAGAGATTTAAATATCAAATTGAACAAAAATAACAACGTCAGCAACATGGATACTCGAGTAAAGTAATTTTAAGTGAATTCCAAGCATTTAAAAGTCTTTACAGATGAATGCGCTCATATTCTGCATGTTGTTTCACCTTGAAGAGGGTGTTTTGCTAAGATGAGCACGTTCATACAACACCAACCAAGAAGACTGGGACTTCAGTCTGGACCCCAAAAAGAGCCAACGATTATTTAAGTTGTGGGTATTTTTGGAGGGTATAAATTATATATAGTTTGTAGCTCTGTGCTTTGGGCTCACCTTTGGAGCACAGCCTCTGCACGGTGCCCGCGGCCTACCTTCCTCACTGTGCCCAGCAGAAGCTATGCAGACAGACACGGCCAAGCTGCCTGGAACTTCACAGTTAAGTATTTGTTCATTTGAAATGAAGTATAAATAGCATGAGGGTTATCAGTTTCAAGTTGGCTACCCAACGCTTATGAATAATTGAAACTCACCCAGGAGGAGAGACGGGGTGAGGGCAAACTACCGTACATCTCAAGCAAGTCTCAGCTGACTCAAAGGACGAGCGACCAAACTGAGTAACAAACTCATAAAACTTACTGCAATGCTGTCAAAACATATCCTCCCTTCTTCAGCCCTCTGGCACGACCAAAAATGGATACCAGGCAATAAGTCAGCAGCAATAAGTTGTGGAATCTGGACTTAGATATGGGTCACTGACAGGGGAGGGACGATGGGCATGAAAGTGCAGATGATGAAGGTCTTGTGAGTTTATCAACGAGCCAAACCTTAAAGATTTCATCTCTGTGTAGCCCGGTCAGTTCCATCTGAGACGCCGCCTCCTTATCAGCCCGGTGTGCCGGCCTCCGCTGCACACACAGCTCTATCTCTGCCAGTGCATTGAGCTGCAATAAGCAGTTGTTGTTGGCACCAACATCAAGAGACACGTCAAGGGTGAGAACCGCCACACTGCAATCAAGATTTAAAGGGTTTCCTTTTTTTTTTTTTTTTTTACAGTTCTTTCTTTTTTCTTTATCTCTGCGGAACGGGCTGCTGTTCTCTGCTGAAAATAGTTTTTTCATTTGAAAATAAGGTTTGAAAGGTTGACATAGTACTTTTTGTTTTTGGTGGGACACACTTGAACAATGTGCATGAGTCAAAAGTAGAAAATGTTTTAGTGTAGCAACAGTTTACATTTGGCTAATACGCCTACTTTTTTGTCAGGTCTTGATGGCTACCATATTCATATATGAAACCACAGCCAGCAGTCATTTAACTTAGCATTGCACCATAGACTGTATATGTATTTCTTTTAAGGCCACACTTTAAAACACTTCATTTACAGACATTCATATAAATAAAGTGGTCTTGAGCAGTAGTTATGACCAAGCTTGTGTTAATTCAGTAGTAATAACAGAGAATTTCTTGGGTTTTTGACCCTTTATTTGGACATTGGTTGCTTTTTCACTCCAGATGTTTTCATTTGCTTGTCTGAAAAAAGAGGCAGAAGCAAGGCAGGACAAAATAGACCATTACATGGAATAAAAACTGTTTACGCCTGCCATGCCTCTGCTCAAATTGTAATATATCTGTTAATGAGGTCAGTGTTATGTGTATTTCTAGCTTTTACTGTACCAGTAATTCCTTGACAGCCCCACTTTCTGAAATTATCTGCAATGCGTGGGGAAAAAACTTTCCTCCTCTTACATTCTCTCGGGCTCAACTGACTCCTGTTTCACTCGTGAACTAGTTAGGCTTTTCATTTCCTCCGCTTCTCGTGCTCAGTGCTCACTTTTCTCCTCACACATACAGTGCTAAGTCCAGAGCTCAACACAGATACAGGCCACATGGCTCCCTGCATGCTATCTGCACGCAAACTGCAATAGCACTGGCTAAAAGAAGAGGGTGACGAAGAAGAGGAGCACAGAGAGCAAGACATAGGATGGGGAGTGAGTAAGAGACACTGCTGCTGCTTTCCCAGCTCTGGACTGCCGCCAAGTCTCTGGCGGCAAAGTGAGCGTTGACCTCCAGTTAACCTTGTGCAAATGCACACGCACAGATGGACACGCGCACACACGAGGCTCACATCCATATTTCATAGCAGAAATATATCCACCCGACAGTATTTTACACCCACTGTGGAGCTCACCTCCCAGTGGCTGACGGGGCTGAGGAGGGCTGGGCCTGTAGGCTGCTCCTCTTCCACAAGCCGAGCCAAGAGCAACAGGGCCAATCGCACAATCATCTGGAGCAGAAGAGTCGAGGCGGCTGCAGGGGCTTAGAGAGGAAGTTCAACCAGTCCCATTTTTCAGCCTCTGCTTTGCTTTTCCACACTTTAATCTGATAATCAATAACTCTGACTGCATCTGATACTGCTAGATGTTCAATAGAAAATCTTCCAAGCAGCATAGAGGCAGATTTACCCTTTGACCTCTCCTCAGTCCTGGAAAGTTGACCACCTGTCCATTATCTTCAAGCCAAAGGTCTGGATTTTGCTCAACATAATCTGATTAAAACCAAACCACGATTAACATTCTTTAACACCCCTTTTCTTCATCAGTGCCTCCACCCCTCGGTTCAGGAGAAGCTGGACCACATGTGAACAGTTATTTTTTTGTTCTCTGGCAGAGGCCCTGGAAAATTCAGTGGGCATGTCCTGTTAATTCCTCTGTCTTTCCCTCCTCCTTTTCTCTTTCTCATTCCCCCTTAAAGCCTCCCAGATCCTCTCCTCATTCCTCTTTGTATATGTGTGCATGCCATATATATATACACAGATATATACATATATAAATTCTGAAACTATCCTGTCCACAGAGCAGGAGTTTAGCCTGCTCAATCCAGCCTCTTCTTTCCCTTTCTCTCTGGCTCTCTGCTTTTATTTCTACCACTTTTCTTCTCGCCTGCTCCCCTGTGTCCTTCTCCTCCGGTGCAGTGTATTATTGCCGCTTGGCTGGCCTCTGCGTAAACCCTGGGCTCGTTTAGCAGCCCTGCTTACTCTCACCCCTCGGCTCAACGAGCCTCCAGAAAGTTCTCCTCGCTCAGAGCACTGGCATCGGGAGACAGAATCCATGTATGTGTTTATGAAGTTCTGACAAATTCCTTCCTCCGTACTCCTTCTCTTGCTTTGCAGTCTTGACATGCGAGCATTATATTTAATCCTTCATTCCTCGCGCAGGCAGAGGCAGTGTGGTGGAGGAGCTATGGGGCCTGGAGCTGGAGCCATGGCCTCTGCGGTGGCTGGTGCACCATTATGGAGGCAGCAGGACAGGCGAGCGATGGTTCCGATAGGTCTTGTGGTAGAGCTATGGGATATGTGGTGAAGCTGTATTTTCTTATGGCTTAGTATTGCCTGGGTCATTGGCATTGAGAATACCGGTTACTCTGTAATTAATTGAAGTATAAATATGGTACTACCCTTCACTGGGTATTGGGTTCTCCAGTGAATGAAAGAAAAATGAAAAGGATTCAACGTAGCACAGAATTATATTTTCAGGACCCTGAAAAAAAGAAAACAAAATAAAGAAATTGTGGAATTATTACTGCTCAGTGTCAAACACACACAGGATCATAATTCCCTATTAAGGTTAGATCTGCAACTTTTTTCATCTTGTTGTCAGTCTCACAGTGGGACTGCTATCTATGACCTCCTGCTAGAAAGACTTTATGCTCGACGTCTCTGAAGAAATGCGATGCCGTCTCTCTTCCACAGCATGTCTTTTATCCTGTCTTCCTTCTCTCACCCCAAGCAGTCGCAGCAGATGGCCCCGCCCCTCCCTGAGCCTGGTGCTGTTGGAGGTTTCTTCCTGTTAAAAGGGAGTTTTTCCTTCCCACTGTCGCCAAAGCGCTTGCTCATAGGGGGTCATATGATTGTTGGGTTGTTCTCTGTATGTATTATTGTAGGGTCTATCTTCCAGTATAAAGCGCCTTGAGGTGACTGTTGTTGTGATTTAGCGCTGTATAAACAAAATAAACTGGCTGCTTGTGGTCTTTACAGATGAAGAGATGTAGACAAAGATGGTCCCTGATGATGATGATGAGGCTGTGTTACTAGGAATACAATGTAACAGGCTAATTAATGGCAAAGAACCCATTGTGCTCTTCTATTAATGAAAAAAATCAGTTTTTTAAATATATATTAGTATGTGTATTTCATATTTCATACTTTTTGACCTTAAGTGCCATAGGTGGATAAATTTAGGTTGCACAGTCTGTGGCCAACAGCGCAATTCCGCTGTAATTAAATGTAATTAAAGCATGAAATTACAATGTATTGCTATTTCATTAACAAATACTTAAATGTATGTGCATGAGAATAAGGAGGTAACAAGTCAGGTTTTTGCAGGAAACGAAGGAATAATTATACTGTAAGTGCATTTAAGTAGTGTGTAAGTAAATTTTAGTGCTGCATGATTTCCTGGTGTTGTAGTGAAAAAACAAACAATATTTCCCCGTCTTACACTGTAAGTACGCTGTGCTTTTTGGTAGTGAGGGTTGCACAGTAATCCATGTGCTATTCAGCAGTACCCTGACTGCTGTTAAGTACTGGGTTAGGATTATCAGACCTGCTGGTGAAGCGGCCCTTGAGGGTTGTCCTGGTTGAGAACAGTGCCAAGCAACATCTGTACAGAGGATGTAGGCGGTTCCTTCAACAGCCCTCACGTTCTGCAGACCTGGACCAACTGAGAACCTGAGAGGCAGTGATTCTGTTGGCTTCATTTTTCAATCCAAGAGGTTGTTGCATTTCATACAAACACAGCTCCAGAACACAGCTGGACTTTATGTCAAAACAGGCTAACTTCTGGCTCCCATAAACAGTAGCAAATTATAGAAAATAGCCTGTACTATAGCCAATATTTAGTCCTAATCAGTCTATGGGATGGATATTATTTGCTTCTCAATGCACTACAAAGACAGTACATCATGTTGTTCTAAAAAACTAATGCAGTCTGCACACTTTCACACTCAGTCATCTGATGCATTACAAATGTAACAATATTGATGGGACATAATTACACAACTTGTACATGTATTTGGTTCTTGAGGGCTTGTAGCAATCACACATGAATGCCGGAGCATGAACGACTTAAACAATGAAAAGCATCGCTGTCTCTGTCCTCGAGACAAAACGTCAAAAAAAGAAACAAACAAGGAGAAAAGAATGAGAGGAAAACGAGGAAGGAGAGTGAGAATCGGGGCTGCTGTGCGGTTTCCTTTTTCATTTGGCTTTCCCAGAAGAGTGAATCAGCGAAGGGTGACCACAAGGAGCCCAGAGCCTTTTCATCTGGGCCCCGGGGTCTCTTCTAGGATTATTGGAGAAGTCTCTCAGTTTCCCAGTGACTCACACAGCTGTTGTCACACCACTGGGCACCAGTTATACGACCGCAACCCACCCAGGTTGTGCAAGGTTCACTTGATTTGTTAATGTGTTGACATATTTTCACTGGCAGATCTGGCCTGGTTTCTACATATGCTGTTTACATGCTGCTGACGTGTGTTCTGTTTCATCTGGCAACTGTCACACATGTAACTCTGCTTCAGGAGTATAAACATAATATATGAGCTTCTGCCGTGCCGAGGGATTGTTTTGGACCAGCTCAAACGGATCCACTATAGATGATAATAGCATTTAGTTTTATCTACGTAATTTAAATTGTTTGTGTTTTTAAGAAAATGCTGACTGACCAGTCCTCCTTACAAAGCTGAGGCAATTTCTTTAGTTACAAACTCCTTTATTTTTATGCTTCTCTGGGATTTTTACTGACATTTCTTGTAATCTTTGTTTCACTAGAAAATCTTGGAGCATCTTTTCCCTGCAGGGCTCAGCTTCACATCGTGCATGCAAACTTGCCAAAACAACCACAGCTCATTGAGCAACTCGGATGGCGTTGTCACTCATTGGGTAACTTGCTGTGGGGCATCGCTCTATGGTTAACCTTTGATTTCTGGTCACATCAAATCCTGTCTTATTCTAAAATAGTGTGACTCAGCGTGCAAACATTTACTTGGTGCTATAAGCGAAATCCAGATGTTATGCTGGTTCGCCCAAGCTTTACTTTGTAAACAGTAGTAGTTTTTGGAATTATGATGGATTGTTCAAATGCCTTCCAGATGATCAGAGACATCAATGGAAATCGATGAGTGAATTTATGGAGGAAAAGAAAATATTTGGGCGCATTCATATGAAGCTTTTGAAGCTTTTATCTGGTTTAACTGTTGAGGCTATACTTGAAGTATAGACTAATGAAATTCAAGTTATGGCTCTCTCAACATTTTTAAAGATAGGGGCTTCAAAATAAAAGCTGTTTCAAAGATGACAGCTTTTATTTTGTTACACCTCAGTGAAGCCTGGCACTGATCGACGATGTTTCTTTATTATTATCATCCAAACACACAGTATAAGCTTATTTAGAGTGAGCGCCATATGAGTTACTTTGTCCTACTTCCAGAGATTCATGTGGATTAATCCATAAAATAGTCCCCAACAGTTACACTACTTTTCTCATTAGAGGAACAAAAAACTGGGTAAGTATAGACAATACAAATATATAGACAGCACCACTGAGTTTGGTCTTTTAAGATGATTTGTTAACAGTGAAAAAAATGTAGGAAAACAAAAAAAGTCCTTTTTTTAACCCATATTTCGTTGGTGCTTATGTGAGGGAACAAACAATGGAGTAATAACATATAATTACATCATATTTTTTCAGCTTTATGGTTCAGCATTGATTCATTGCAGTCAGACGTTACCAGTTTAGCCCTTAATGTAGTGTTCTTGACATTTGGATAAACTCTCTGCTAATTTAATCTGGCTGATGCTGCCGTGGTGTCCCAGTATCACACCAAAGACTGAGGAGTATAATATCATTAAAATAAAAAGAACTTAAAGGGAATATGTTTCCCCTGTTATCTGCTATGTAAATATATCTGCTACAGCGGTAGATGGTCATATTAAACTCAAAGTTTCGAACAATGAGGCCAGCATGTGTGCTGGCAATCCCAACTAGCCAAACCCTCAGGCTTCAGGCTGTTCTCTGATTCTGACAGATTATCTTTTGTTTGATCTGACGATGTCACTCAGACTGAATATCTGTCATATGGTCATCTCAGGCACGCAGGCTGTGACCACAGAAACGCCACTTACCCTTACCTAAGTTTTTTGTTCAAATTCAAATTTTAATTGTCACGTACACAGTCATACACAGTACGATATGTAGTGAAATGCTTAGACAACTGCTCGTGACCTAAAGAAAACAAAAAAGGAAAAGGCTATGATAAGATAGGAAATAAATATGAAAAATTAAAAAGGGTCAATTTAACTAGGAAGGAATAAAATATATAAATTAAAGTTGAAAATAAAATAACTGTACAACAAAATACACAATATAGAACTATATAAGAATGTATGAAGAAATATAAATA
>NW_024582576.1:566740-595197 GCF_018398535.1 Haplochromis burtoni
CAATTTAGATTAATCAATTAACCTATCCCCACTAACTGCATGTCTTTGGACTGTGGGAGGAAGCCGGAGAACCCACGTGAACAAAGGGAGAACATGCAAACTCCACACAGAAAGACCCTGGCCTGAACTCAGGACCTTCTTGCTGTGCGGCAACAGTGCTAACCACCGTACCACCGTGCTGCCCCGTGGATTCCTGGATGTTAAACATAATTGTTACACCTGGTTAAGCAGCAACGCTCATCATTTTATTAAAGATGAAGAAGCATTTAGACAGTTTTTAACTCTCAGTGATGCCGCGATGTTCGTTTGACTTTGGGACCTGAAGCAGAGTTTGGTCTAAGCGAAGCTCCTGACTACGGCAGCCGTAATGCTCTGACAATCCTTCAAGCGGTGCACCTTCGCAGCTTCGCCAAAGTCATACTAAAACATTTTTTGACAGATTTTTTAGCGCCGTGTACCACATAAAATCGGTTCAAGGTCAGTAAGCACAACCAGAATTCATACATAAGGCGAATTATAAGGCGCACTGTCGATTTTTGAGTAAATCAAAGGATTTTAAGTGCGCCTTATAGCGCGAAAAATACGGTAATATAGTGCCAATTCACAACAGCAGCTGGCTGGTATCGAATTTTGAGCGTGAGGAAAATGTTCAGATTCAGGTTCCGTTGTTTCTGTAATGCTCTCTCCTGCGTTAAGAGACTGCAAACCTCTGTCAAGCTGGAAGAAGCTGAAAATCCCCACATAACATATACGTGACGGATAAATATGGAATCTATGCATGCACAGATGTAGCCACTTATATTACTACACCAACACTTGCCAGGGCATTCTACTGAGTCGCTGATGATCTGCACTTCTCCTACATTTCCCTTCAACATCTGCCACACTGCCCTCTTGCTGAATGTATATTTGTAGAGTGATAGCGCGTAGACTGCTGTCCAAACTTTGTCTTGTGAGCCATCTTTGCACTGCATGTGAGGTCTTTGTGCCATATGGTCTGTAATAGCCTCCTGTATGATCTGTCTCTATACAAAACCTTGAGACAGATTTCTGTGGTTTAGGTTAAGTTACTACTTCTAACACCAGAAACAGATTTTGGATGTTAGAAGTCCTGAAAACACAAAAGTTGGGAACTTGTTTTGCAACCCTTGTTTTCCTTATGTTGGCTGGAAGATTTTAGAATGAAATGTAGTGTCTCAAAAGCTGATTGAAAACACAGATGCTTCACTGGGGAAGAGCCTTGCCTGGGCGTACGAGGAACAGTGTGACAGTGGAAGAAGAGCAGTCTGTTTGAGTCTGCTTGTGGTCAAAAGCAAAGCGAGCCCTGCAACAGGAAATGACAGAACTTTGTTCAGAGGCTAAAAATATAATGCCCGTTGTTAAGGGAGACTAGAGCTAGAGAGGCAGCGGAGTACAGCAAATATTATTTCAATTAAACTGTAGGCCCAAAACCACGGCTTTCTTTTCAGAGAGAAAAAACCCAGGTGGTTGCCAGGGGGGGAAGAAAAGTGAGGAGAGGGAGAGGTGAGGAGTTGAAGCTTTCACAAACGGAGACAAAGGTTGGGTTTTGGTGATGGCGGTGGCTCTGGGTGGGGCGAGGGGCTTTCTGAGTAAAATTCCTGTGAAGTTATGCCACAGCGACTGAGTCAGAAATGACATTTTGCTTTTTTTGAGGGGGGGTGTTATATTTGCAATGGCTTCCTCCGCCCCTTTCCCTGAATTTACACTTGTTGCCAAGACAAAGAGGAGGGGGGCATGGAGGCCTGTAATGTTGGCATCAAACTGACACTAACATCACTGCAGTTCGCTTCCCCCCCACTCACACACATGCGTGCATACACACTGGCACGCTCAGCACACCCTGGCACTCGGCGGTGCCGAGCTAAGAATGGAGCACTCCTTCGGCTCACGCAATGTGGTGTGGCTGAAATTTCCTGCAATAAAAACGTGATTGGGAAGATACCCATTAAAATGTGTGAGGAAAGAGCCGAGTGGCTGCCAGCTACGAAAGAATGAGGAGGCAAACAAGAGGAGAAGGAGGGCGGCAGCAGAGTTTGATGGAAGAGAAATGCTGGAGCACGAGGGATGAGGGAGGGATATTTTCTTTGCTGACCACTGGCTACCCTGCCACTCTTTGGTGAAAAAACAAAAAAACATTTTGGCTCCTTTTGCCTTCTCTCGCGCTCCTCTCTTTTTTTCAAATCCTGTTTTCATTTAGCACATGGCAGCGCTCCCTCAAGCTCTTGAGTTTCCCAAACCAAAAGCTATTTCCTGATTCACTCCCTCTCTCATATAATTATTCTTCTGGACCGTGTTTCTCGCTTCTTTTTTCAGGCCTTCTTTTCCAGCACGGCCTGTTCTGTGCTCAGGGTGACATCACAGCCTCAATGGGGCAAAGGTTGCCCAGCTCGTACTCTGAAGGGCAAAAGTCAGGGCCGCTCTCGCTCGTTCGCACATACTTAATTCCCGATAGCGTTACATTGCAAATTACACGCAGACCTGATGTGGTTTTATGAAACACTTTTGCAGGAACATAATGACATTTGCCTCAATCATGTGTCATTTATGGTTGGGAGCTTCATTTTAGCCTGGCAAGCAAAGTTTTATCACATGGTTACATGTTAACAGTCACATGGTTAATATGTTAAGGGCCCTTGTTAAAGACTGCGGTATTCACCCCATAAATGACCACATTGTTCCAGTTCATGCACACACAAACACACACAAACACACACACTGAGGCTTTTTATTCTATTCTGAATTACTCGTAATGTGCCCCCAAATTTGCAGTTAAAACTGCGACTCGGTCGGAATTAGGAGTGCAGTTAAGCCACTGAACCTGCGCTGTGTGTTTTCTAAGCCCCTCTGCCTGTCTGGTGGTGTTGACAGTGTAAAGTTGGGTGCACACCCACCTCTCATATTCTCTCCCTCCCAGCTGTGTGCTTCTGTCCTCTTTCCAGCTGTTTGGGTGTGGCTGCTGCTGCTGGCACCACGAGAAAGCTCCACAAACAGAGAGTTATACTCATTTAGTGACTGCTGGAGAAAAGGCTGTGAGAGGAAAGAGAGGCTGAAGATACAGTATATTAATGGACTGCATTTCAATATATTATGATTGATTATTATAGTTTTGTATTAGCAAAGGGTCAAATGACTACAGTGATGTTAAAGATAATTTGTAGCTATTAACGTACAGAAAATTAATATGAAACAATAAATTGTACATAAAAGATGTATGACCTAATGTAAGCACCATTAAGTCATCCAGTGTTTTGCAAAGTGAATGCTAAGTTTTAGCATTATGGCCAGGGTTAAAGTTGGCTGGAACAATCTAACACCTTCAGTTAATGAGCAATTAAATCGCATTGGTGGATTAGGCAACACCGCTGAGTGACTCAAGTTTTCGTGTGCTGCAGCCTGGCGGTCCTCCCAACTGACGGCATGGAGATACGTGCTCAGTAATAACAAAATACTGGCATCCCACAGTCCTGCTTACACCCTCAACACATCCTTTGTTCTTCTCATCCCTGCATTCACGTTGCTGATGTCATTAAAGTTTTGGTCCTGGTGCTTTAGCATTTAGCTAACGCTACTGAAAAGTAGCGAGCAGTCTTTGAAGTGGTAGGTTATTTAAAATGTAACTTTTGAAACGGCTCAGCAGGTGATCGCCAAGAACAAACAGCTTCTGTACAGTTTGCTAAGCTACGTGTCTGCAAGCTGAATGTACAGTTACACAGGAGAGAAAAAACTATTAATGTGTGACAGTGACAGATGAAGAAAGGTGTAAAAAAGAAGACAGAAGAGAAAGAGGAGCTTATTTTCAAAGGCAAGGACTGCTCAGCAAGTACATTTTGATACAATGAACATTTTAAGTGTGTTGATGTGCTTACATTTTTTTGTATTGTGAAACTTACTTTTGTCATTGTCATTCAAAGGTTGCATGAAAGTGCAGTAAGCAATTTAGTACATTTTAGTACTGGCCAAACTGGTTAGTTTGTAGTAGTATAGTAAAGCTTACAGTACTACACATGTTTGACTGGGACAGGGCAGATTGTGGTGTTCATGGTTAATTTTAGGCTACATCAAGTGAAATCAGTTGAAATTTTACATGAGTTTTATGCTATCTAGGGCCAAGAAATCAACCAAGATTACTCATTTTTAATCCACTTATGTCTAAAACCACAAAACTTTTGTATGAGCACCTTTGTGAAGCCTTGTGCAGAAGCAGTATGGCTGGTCTCTAACTTCTAGGTGTTATGAGTATCGCAGGAAAGCTAGCTTGCTAACACAACTTTGCTAATATTCCCTCCTGCTCTGGCAGCCTTCTGTCAAATGTGTATACAAATAAAAAGCTAGTTAAAATGAACTTCTTTAAATTAGCTCCCTTCAAGGGTTAAAGGAAATGAAAGGGTGCATGCATGCCAACCCTCCCGATTTTTCCGAGAGAATCCCAAATTTCAGTGCCCCTGCCGAAAATCTCCCGGAGTCACCATTCTCCCGAATTTCTCCCAATTTTCCACCCGGACAACAAAATTGAAAAACCGTATCCCAGATTGGCCCAGCCAATTCCAGTTTCCAACAATGGCTACTACTACTTAGTTTTAATATTGCTCTTATTACTCGTTCTGGGTTGCAAAATAAACTTTTAACATATTTTCAGGCGAGAATGTAGCTGTGTAAACTTCAAATATCTGAGCCGGTGAGAACAGCAAACTCCCGGCACATCGTTTTCAAACCCCCGCAATCTTTCACCAGTCAGGTTAAACATGATATATAAGTCACTTAAATGACTTAAACATGTTATTGTGTGGCTTTTTTCAGTGTGGCTGATATTAGAGTTATTAGATTAGATTACATTAAATAAAACTTTATTAATCCCTCGGGAGGGTTCCTCCCGGATTTTTACACAGCTGAATAAACGTCAAACAGAAAACTGATTAAACAGAAGTGTGAGATGGTTGAGAATTTATGCCAGCATCCGGTTATATTTTAGATAGCAAGGAGCAGACGGCTGAGTTTCACTCCACCGAGAGAGCTCGTGACGTAATTCTGAAGGGTAGACCATCCAATTTCACAGTCGCTCATTTCTGGTCTATCCAGCTTTTGAAGGACCCGGCCCACTTAGACTGCGAAGGCCGGGTCCTCACGTGGACGCAGCCTCTGAATTTGGACACCCCTCCTGTTTCTCAAGGTCTCAAGGTTGGCAAGTTTTGGTTTAGGAGTTTCACCAGAAGTAAAACATCCTTTACAAAATTGTTCAGTTAAGCTAGACAGCTAATAGCATCATTATTCTAGTGCAGCTTCTTTTAATTTTTTTTTTAAATCCACAAAACAACAAAAAATTATATGAGCACCTTTGTGAAGCCCTGTGGAGAAGCAGTATAGCTGGCCTCTAACTTTTAGGTGCTAAGAGCATCACAGGAATTTAGCTAGCTAATGTGACTTCACTAATATTTCCTCCTGCTCTGGCAGCTCTCCGTCAAATGTGTACAAATACAAAGCTAGTTGTAAGTGACCTTCTTTAAATCAGTCCACTTTCAAGGGTTAAAGGAAATGAAAGGGTAAAGGAAACCCCTTGGGTATGGTTTAGGAGTTTCACCAGAAGTCAAAACATCCTTTCCAAAGTTGTTCAGTTAAGCTAGGCATCATTCTTCTAGCGCACCTTCCTTAAATGTTTTTTTTTTTTTATCAAAAAAACAACAAAAGTTTTCATTGCCAATGTTTCCTTTTTCAATTTCAGTTTTAACTTTTTAATGCCAAACTCAAATGTCACTATTCTGCCCTATATTCACAGGCTATATCTTTCCCCAATGCTGTGACTTGTTTCACCTGCCAAATCTCACTTTAACCCCGATTATGGCAGCAGCTATCTTTTTTGGAGCCGGATGTGAGGGTGAAGTTATCAGAATGTTACCATAGAGACGGCAGATATGTTTGTTTTTTCCAACAGTGAAGTGGGATGCACACACTGAACTCTATAGTAACTCACTTTTGAAGCCAGTCTAAAATCAGTCACTGGAGGAAATGCAGATTGTGGCACTTAGCTTTATTTTTTAGGCCCGGAGGTGAACACCTTAGCTCCAGCTCCTCTTCATTGCTCATTTAGCATTAGCTCTACACAATTTTTCCGCTTCACGTCCTACCACCAAGCAAACGGGAAGCTAATTTCTGGTGAACATGGTGGAGATTTAAGCAAATAAAGAGTCAAGCACAGCTAAATATTAGACTTGAGTTCTTCAGGTTGTCATAAATGCATTTCTAATGTTGCTCTCTGTCTGACTGATATTTTAACAGGCAATTCAAAGCCTCCTTTCTATACAAAGAGCTTCTGAAAATATTTGTTAGAAGAATTTAGTTGCTTATCTTGGTATCACAAAAAATTCAAGCATACAGGCGCTATAGAGTATCATGGATAGAACAGAATATTTAAGACACATCATACCTGTAGTTACTGTTTAACAGCAATACTTTTGTCCTCTAAAATTAACTCCAGACTAGCTGTCATGTCTAGTTAAACTTTGGTGGTCTTTTTATAGTCACAGTCATCAGCAGCAGAGCTAGTCAGAATTTCTTTACCTCATATTGGGTGGTCAAAGTTAGAGTCCAAAATGCCGGAAGCCATCCAGCTCATTCAGTTTTATACGATTCTCCTCTGGCAGAGTGAAAACTGTAGTACAAAAGATTAGTGGTATGATTCGCAGTCAGCTGGGACGCTGTGTGTCAAATAAATGCCTTTGGTGGGTGTTCCCTTTTTTTATTATTATTATAACTTTGCTGTGTTCTTTCTTTATTTGTGGAATTGCCAAATCTGCTCACACTGTCCATTTCTACAGCCAGTGTTTTCTGTTTCTTGTGTTTTATATGAATGATATTGATAGTTTGTGAGGTTGGCTTCTAGTAGTGGAAAGGCTGTAAAACTGGCTAGCGTAGCACTCAGATCTTTTGGTTAACTTGTTAGATGTAGGAGCTTTCCTGTATCTGTAAGGCCTGAGAGGTGCTCCCAGTGACCAGTGGTTTCTATCAATCAAGACAAACTGGCCCAGCAAAGTGGAACTTTTATATCATAAATAATCTGCTGTGGATCAAGACAGGGAACCTACAGAGCTGTAGGTGTCTCAGTTAGAAGGAGCAGCAGTATATTATTCATAATACTTTGATTTATCAGTGTGTCTACCTTTGATTTTTGGCGTTCACTTCAGTTAAAAACTAATGGAAATGGACCTTGACAGTAAAAGTATTCCTGTCTCAGATTCCTGTGCATCAGATGATGATTTGTTAAAAAGCACATATCTGATCCGCAGCCTTTAAAAGCCCTCTAGCTTTCCTCCTCATGTTTTTCACTTATGGTGGTGCTAAGAATAGCCTGCAGACCAGACTACAATATGCACTGTAATAGCAGCAGAAATCCAACACTCGACCAGAGGTCACACAGTGTGCAAGCAAGCGCTGGTCCCACTTAAGAGGGCACACGTAGTCTGTGAGACAAACGATAGTCTACACATACATTAAGTTAGAAAACATGCATGTGTACATGAGGATAAGCACGCAAGGCATTCGAGTGTATGGTGAGCAGTGCAGTCAGCTCAGTGGTGTCGATATATCTGGGAGATATATAAGGGCCGCTTGCAACCTCTCTCTGATGACAAAGGCTGCAAGCAGCTCTTGTAGACCAGCCTCTGTCGTCATGGTTACACTCGCACACCCTGCTTTGAAAAGCAAGTTGTTGCACAACTCATCAAATAAAATATTTAGAAACAAAGTTGCACAAGACAAATTGTTGTGGAATGAGATCTTTAGAAGTCAGAAATGATCCTATTAGCAATATTTTGGAATAACTAAAAAGATCTCCAGGATGTGGCCATGAACTGTATACAAAAGATGGTTGTAGCCATCATGATGTCACTCGCCACAGCATTTCAACTGGGTTGAGGTCTGGAGTTTAACTGGGCTGTTGCAAAAATCTTGATTCTTCACTTTTTCAGCCAATCTGCTGTACGCTTGCTGGTGTGGTCAGGATCATTGCGCTGTTGCGTGACCCAGTTTTGGCCAAACCGTAGCAGCTGGACCGATGGCCTCACACGTGACTCTAGAATACTTTGTTATACAGAGAAGCTCAAGGTTGACTCCGACTACAAGGTTTCCAGGTCCTGTGGCTGCAAGACGAGCGGAAATGATCGCCCCTCCACCATCATGATGACATTTTATATGAGGTGTTTGTGCTGATAAGCTCTGCTTGGTTTACTCCAAACATCCCCATTTTTTCTAGTCTGGCTGAAGGAAATTAACATGTTGAGTGGTTAGTTGACGCTCAGGGTATTTTGCAGTTTCTCTGAGCGCTGCACCGTCTGACCTTTTCATGAATTTGCTTAGACATTCAGTCATTGGGAAGATTCTGTCACTGTGTTAATAAAATAAAGTAAAAAAATAACAAAAAAGTGGCATAAACACCTGAATGCTTCTACTTTTATAGAGTTGCTCACACTTGATCAAAGATTTTTTTCATGTGCCTGTACTTGTGTAGATGCTTTTACACAAAAGGCCGAGATGGTAAAGTGCAAACAGCATCCAGGACAGAAGCAATTGCATTTACATCTGAGCTTTCAGGGCCACCGTATTTTTTACTTTAAATATGTACCTTTGGCACCTGTTGTTGGTTGCCCACTTTCAGAAAGTTTACTACACCTTTTTTTCAGGGTAAAGAAAGAACAACATGCATAGCAGTTCTTGCTAACACAGCAAATGCTCTGTTATAATAGAAACTAAGTAATAATATCACATCAATCTGTCACACGATAATCCGATATAAGTAGGTTTCATTACCCTACATCTTTGCCATAGCTTAGAGCTGAGAGTGCTGATGCCCAATCCTGTTTAGGTTGCAAAGTGAAGCCATGAGACATGTTATGAGGGAACCGAGATGGAGGGAGCGATGTGGAAAGAAGATAATTATCCCGTGACACTCTACATCCTTCTTCAGGCCAATTTCTCCCCCATAGTGGTGAATAAGGGCAAGAAAGAGGTGGCAGGGGTGGGGGCAGAGTATCATGCTTGAGGTCTAGAGCGCCTTTGAGCACAAGAGGCCTGTGGAGCCAATAAAAGGCTGTCGTGGAGGAAAGAGGACACCACCTAGGGAGTCTGGAGCAGCAGGAGGCATCCAGACAACAACTCTGCAAATCTACGGGCCCTCCCCGCCAAACAGCTGAACCTCGAAAACCTCACACAGGGCAGGCTGCCACACGCCACCATTATCTCAATCACTCTACAATAAAGCTGACATTTCCATGGAAGCGTGACAGACGGAGCGAAAAGAAGACGGAGAGAGACAGCCTAAAAGTGCTTCATTCTTATTATGTTTGAGTATGTTTGTCAAAGCTGTATTGTATAACTTTCTGAATGGGACATCACTGCAGCAGCCAGGACGGCCGGCTCGGAACAAACCTGGCTCATTTGGCTTTATATTTGAAGCTGGGAAAGATGAGAATCCCAAGGCGAAGGGTAATGTGACATCCTGGATGAGTTCAGGATCATTAGAGAACATACAGTACTGCTGCGAGCACTTGAGCACTAAGAGGGTGGTGCTGCGTGCCACACCATCTGCTGAGTCATAATGGGTTCCCACTTCACCCTGCAGAGTGGCTCAGTGGTCAGAAAGACAGGCTAATTCCCAAAATGGTTCAGGTTGTAAATGTCTGGTTAGGAACAGCCAAGTAATAATTACTTGAGTAACCACATACACTTTCCAAGTGTAACAAGCTGTAAATCAGCCTGCATAAAATAGAATATGAAGAAATTTTACACTGAGAAGCTGTCAGAGAACAGGACTGCGAGTTCTGAACGTGTCTGATGAGGCTGCAATGATGAGAAAACAAGACTGGAATGACTTAGATTCTACTTGGGAGGCTTAAAGACTGGAAAGTTTGGCCTTTGGATAGTGCCAAGAGGAAAGGCCAAATATATGTCCAAAAGAAAATTGAATAAAATCAGCTTTATTTCGTTAGCTTTATGGCTGCATGCGAGCATTTGTGTGGGATGAAAGGTAGTGTTCATACATTTTCCCATGGAAAATGTATCGTACTGGACACCTCATGATGGCCTGCAAAACAACGAGCTAACTCTAAACAGTTACAGCAGAAGTGATAGTAGAAGGACATTTAAACCTAAAACAGAAATTAATTCATTTTGTGTCCAGATGTGTGAAGATTTAATTTGAAGTCATAATGTACATACCTAAAAACTGTCTGGTGACCCCCTGACAACCCATGTTGCCCACTCCTCAGTAAGGAAAAATCGCTATTGGCTGTCCTAAAAGTCGCTAAATGACATCATCGCTTAATTTGCATAATTGGTCATGCTTGTAACCTAGCTATAGGAGAGAAAAATAACATCGTAAAAAAGGAAAAAAACACTCTAAATGCATTTAGAATGTACATATTAAATTCTTTAAGCAATTATTGTTAAAAGCGAGAAAGTAGTTTGGACGCATAGGTGTGAACATCTGCTCTGACAGCAGCTGCTTGCCACGGCTGGGGGCGACTGCTGCGTGAGGACTATCTGCCACCTGTGAGCGCTTTGACATGGGCGAGGTGCCCATGGCAGCACCCGCTGCTTGTTGAGTGTAAGAGCGATCCGTGCTTTCACGTCAAAAAGTCATCATAAACTTCCATTAACACCAGAAAAAGTCACCAGATTTGTCGCTAGTCGCTTTTTAGAAAAACAGTCGCTAAGGGGGTCTGAAAACTCAAAGTCGCTAAGTTGGCAACACTGCTGACAACCACTGGTTAGCGGTTGCTGGAGGTTGCAAAAAGCTATACAGTGTTTCACTGAAATCGTCCTTGCAGTTGCTTTGTCGTTAGCAAATTGCTGCAGTTGCCTGTAGTTTGCATGGAATAAGTGAATATAGTTGCAGACTGGTCTGCAAACATTTGGCAACTACTCGTGGTAATGAAACTGAGAAAAGTGCGATCCAAACTGGAGACGGAAAATGTTGAGTAAAAACTTTTCCGTCTTTTGAAACGTGTTGGTTTCAGCTGTAAATGTGAACATTCTCTGTTTCTGTGATGTCACTACTCGTGACACTATTGCTGGTTAGCAAATATTTGCAGACATGTTACAATCTTCAATGCAAACTACAATGGTTATCTGCTACCAACCACAGCAGTCACAGGACAGTTCTCGGTGCCTGACCCTCTTTGCGACAGACTACACACTCGATTATTGATTGTTTGTTTCTTTATTTGTCTTTGTTAGCTTCATTTTGTTATTTTTGTTTGTATTTTGTTTACATGACTGCGGGTCTGTGGTTGTTTCACATGGGGGAAAAACGATGGAGTGTTTCTCAACTAGCTGGGGGTATAAAAGCTGTTCTTCTCACCCTACAGTACTGTATGTTTCTCTGTCTGTCCTCACACAGCTGGGCCCACACTGCTCTGGATGGATGAGGGGGTTGAGGGGCTGAGAGCGAGATGGGGTGGGGGGGTTGAGTTACATTCCTTCCATCGGGGCTGTGCGTCTGCCAACCAGGTCACTCCCAGTTCAGTCCCGGGAAATTGGGAGGGAAGAATTTCCTCTGTGCTGTCCATGCTGGACACGAGCACAGCCGCACAGAGGCCTGTATGCACTGGGGGCACGTGTGTGTGCATGCATGTGTAATGTTTGAAACTGAGCACCCGGTATAATATAACTTGCATGTTATTTTCTTACCACGCAGGACACATGCACACATATGTGGTGTGTAAGTGCGGACATGTTTGGAAAGTATCAGATTGTGTAGGCACGTGTGTACTCTCCTTCAACTATAGCGCCATATTTTTCACAATAAGTTCTGCGTTGATCGGCTTGATGACCTCCCACAACCTCCGTTTTGACACAAGCTCAAACAAGTTGTTGTATATTTATTGTTTTTTCCTACTAGGAATCCCTGCATCTCACCTCCTGTTCCCCACTTTCACACGATGCACAACAACACACAGATGAGAGATACTCCCAACAGATTCCAAGTCGTCTGGCACAAGCTGCAGCCCAATAATAGAAAGATGGAAAGATAAACGTACGGGAACAGAAAAGGGGATGAAGTTTATTCTTTGCTTGCTATTGGTTTGTGCTGCGTTAAGCCCGTGTTGTAACAGGGACAGCGGTGTTCAATATTGCATTTGCTGTGACATGAAAAAGGCATGAATCACGTTAACGTGCGCAAACAAAAAGCGACATGTTTGCAGATAAAACGCTACGCACTGGCCTCCAAAGTGTTCACAAGCCATTTCACACACATGCTCCCAGTTACACATCATCTGCAATTTGTCAAGACTGTCACCTTCTAGTGAATCATCCTCGCCTATTATTCCAATCCACTGCTTTTGTGGACTTTTCAGGATGTCTGCAGTTTGGGTTTGAACTTAAGCTCAAGAATAATGAAGCTTTTTAAAAAAAAATTTTTAGCCCACCATCACAGTTTGAGACTGTATATAAAGGACGGACCTGAAAAGTAAAGCCAGGCTAGACAGGCCTTAAACCTGCATTCTTTTAATGGTCAGCAGGGGGCGACTTTTCTATAAATCTGTGCCGTAGTTATTACTTGATGTATGATCTCAGTAAATATTTTGCAAATAGTGTTATGGTCTCAATTGCCAGATTTCCAAACACAAAATGTCATTTGTGTGGTAAATTCTGCACTCATAGGAAAATGGCCAGTAAAGCAGCGAGTGACTGAAGCCGTTAATGCTGAGTGACGTTGTGTCTCTGACGTGTTTCTCAGTCAGAGCCAAAGTCCACTCATTCAGTATTCTGCTTTGCTAAAACAGACTCCAAAGAATTGCCGTTTCAGTTTTTGTTGGGTTTTCTAAGCCTGTTTTTCAGACGACAAAACAGAAATACCAGATTGAATTAGAGAGGAAACCTTGACACCCTTGGAGTGCTCAGAGTAGAAAAGTGCTATGTAAGTATCACTTACAGTTATTTCAGCTGCTGCCTGCAGAGTGCCCGGATAAACTCACTAGCTGTTTAACACTAAACATAAAGTAACAGATCCCAGAGGATGACAGTCAATATTAGACAACAACAAAATATCCAAGTGAACTGTACACAGAGAGAATATGTTGTGTCTGGAGCTTGTTCATTAAACCCCAGGTTACCACAAATGAAATTAACAATCAGCCAATGTTACATTAAAGCAAGGTAAGCTATTTAATAAAACAGTTAGTGGAAGATCAGCACAAAGCTGCACAAGAAATACATTTTTTTCACAGGCAGTTCTTCTGAAGGAACTTTAGTGTCATCATCTGATTCTTTAAAGCAGTGCTTGTGTTCATGTAAGTGGTCGGTATTATCATCGTTCACGTAAAACCTGCGTTAGCTGTTTCACATTTTTGGCCTCAGGATAAACAAGCCGTGAGCACAAAATTAACAGCTTTAACTGGATATGTGGAACCTGTCAGCAGAAGCTGGCTTATTTCCACATCCAGCCTTTGGTTCCACTTCTGGTTAAAAGTTATTTTTAGTGGCTTAAATGAAGTTTGCGAAGCTCCGCATCTGGGACGAAGAAGAAGACGTATGATAACTTCCCCCTTTCTCTGAAATATGGCTTGGAGTTTGTGATATGGATGCTCTGTGCATTAAACCTCCCAGGAGTTTATTTTTCTCCATTGTCTTTAAACAAAAAAAGAAAAGAAGAAGATGGATTTTAAGAATGTTTTCCACATTTCAAGGAATTATATTTATTAAGAAGATAAAAGGAAGTGCAACTGCAAGTAAAACACACAGACAGGCTCGGGGGGGTTTCTGGAGGGTTTGTGGCTGGGTTGTCTGGAACAGGAAACGTGAGCTCTGAAGAGGCTTGGCACATGTGCATGCACAAATACACACACACACACATAATGCAGGCAGGATGGAAGCTCTTCCTGGACACACAGGATTTGGCCCTGGCAGACGGCATGTCACAAGGAATCAAATTATATGTTAATACGCTGAGAACCCAGAACAAGGCGAGGGACTTTCTCAAGGAAAAGTTGGTTCAGACGATCATGCAGGCCTTGCTTATACAGTGAGCCATTCAATCACTCTACGTTGTCTGTTAGACTTTCCTGGCAGGGATCCTGGTCCCAGGCAGGACTACGATCTGCTGTATCACACACATGTAGAGTCCAGCATTTGAACTTTTGATTTATTGGTTCTTGGGAATTGCACGTATGGCTCAGGCCAAATGGCATCTTATAATATTACACAAGGAGAGGGCCTGCTTAGAATGTACTCCTAATGTAAACGTGTAGTCTAATAGGGCCTCTTGCATAAGCTACTTAACACGTACAGCCAGTGGATATGTATATACGGAGCACATGTACAAACAAATAGCATTGTTCAACAAATATAGCGCGTGATGAATGGCCGTCTCGCGCTGATAAAAAGCCAGCTGCTGCTCTCCAACTATGTGAGCTGTCTTCTTGCTGCCCTGTCATGACTCAGTGCTGAGTGGGACATTAGTGGGTCTCTTCCTGGTATCAGGGCCATTCCTCTACACTGGGCCTGGACTCAGTTTAGCATCATGGGAATTTCTGAGAGCAGCTGAGGGTCCCGGGAGGTTACGCTGGAGTTCAGCTGAGTTAATCCAGCTGACGGGGTGCTCTTTCAGTCGGGAGACAGTGAACCGAAGGCTGGAGGTGACCACGGAGGGGTTGGGTTTATGGAGGATCCCCAGTCCCCCACCCCCCTACAGGCACCACATAAATCCATATGAAAAAATGCTTATAATTCATGTTCAATCTTTGCCTCAACCTGACAGAACAGTGCCACCTGGTGGTCACATAGAGCAAAGAATATCCTCTTTAGCCCACATGTTCAAGTTTTTATTCCACATGTTCAACTTTCACTCAGTATATTTATTTCATATAGCTTTAACATTTTTTTTTACATATACACATTTCTATATTTTCAGCTTTTATTAGATTTTTTTTGCATATATTCAAGTTTTTATTCCACATGTTCATCTTTCATTCAACATATTTGAAGTTTGGATTTTACATTACTTCCCAGATTTGGATGTATATATTCATCTTTCACATATTTTCAGTTTTCTTCCCATAAGGGGAAGAAAACTGAAAATTTTTGTAATTTTTGTATATATACAGGGTTTTTTGTATATATTGATATTTCATTCCAAATATTAAACTTTCATTCTGTATATTAAAGGTTTTTAATTTTATATGTTCAACTTTTTTGCTAAAGACCTAATGTCTTGTCATGTAGTCAAGTTGTTATTCTAAATACTCAACTTTCATCCCATATATTCATGTTCTTTTGCATATGTTGACAATTTTATCCATATATTCAAGTTTTTATTTTATATCCTCTCTACATATGATACATTTCTTGCCGCTTTCTACTGAAATGTGCATTCTTTACGTTCAACTTTCTTTGCATATATTCAAGTCTTTGCAATGGTGCACTGCAAAACTGTAGATGAGCATGAAGCTACTAGAACACAACCGTTGGTTTCTGTGCTGGACCAGCAGAAACATACGGTGCCTTTCACTCAACCGGCCCACCAACACAGGTGAAGGTAAAACAGATGGGTGGGACATGTGACTTTAAGTTTAGCTGCGTCTGTGTGAGGGGGGATCAGAAGTGAAGTGATGGCCCAGGTGAAGGTAGCGGGAGAGAGTGTGAGGATCCACCAGGACAGCACGGATCTTTACTCCGACATGACTACAGTCAGCTCCAGTGCAGGTGAGTCAAACAACATCCTAATGACCCCGTTCTTGTGTTCTTCCACAGCATCTACATTAAATTAGTTCTAATTTTATTGACACACGAGTTGCACATTGTATATTGTCAGCTTTGTTATAAAGAGTTAGCAAAACCACTTTATGTAAAGAAGTGGTGTTATGTTAATTCCCTTTATTATACTGTCATCCTGCTGATTTGGTTTACTTTGCAACCTTTGGATTACCTTCTTAGCTTTTAAGGCAGTATTTTCTATGTTTACCAGTGATAGATTATTTAATCAGCTGCGATGCTTTGTTGGTCTCGTACTCTTTAATAAACAGAGTATAGTAGTGTTGGAAAGTGATGAACACACGATATAAAAGTTTAAAGCTTTAGAAAAATAAACTGTTATATAAAACCTCCCTACTTTCAGCTTCTCTGATTTTCACAGCGGGGCAGCTCCGCATGTTTGATTTGGCAGATTTTTTCCCCCCGCTGGTTGCCCTTCCTGACACAATCCCCCCCCCCCCCCCGCAAGTTACCAAGTTTGCTCATGTAATCATAATAATTGCCTCTGCCATTCGACATCCAGCTGTTTTATAATGTCATCTGATACCAGCAGACCAAGTCGACTCATTTTAAGGAGATGAGTCCCTTTGCTGGTGATTGTGGTAATAATCTTGGACAAATCCTCCAGTTTCTGGTGTCTGTTTCTCACGAGCTTGTGTTTGCCAGCTAAAGCTCTCTGGCTCTCAGGTTGCCTGATGCCAGTGGGAACCAGAAAGTCGGGTAATCCCTCCTTTTTTTGAGACAGTCATTGGTGAATTGCTGCTTTTTCAGTTAAGGCCGCATTTCTTGTGTCATGTTGAGGAAGTGAAGAAATAAGACCTGGGAAATTTTTCCCTAAAAAAAAAAAAGGATCCACGCAACCCCTTCCCCTTTTCTTTTCTCGCCCCTGAAAACAGATATAGGAGAGTCGGTGAGGAAGGGGACATTGTGCGAGACCTCCGTGGCTGTAGGATTCAATAGACGGAGCAGAGCATACCCCTCCCCAGCCAGAAGACGCCACCGCACCACCTTCAGCCACAAACAGCTGGAGCAGCTGGAAGTGGCGTTTGGACAAAATCAGTATCCTGACATCTACTACAGAGAGGAGCTGGCTCGAATCACTAAACTCAATGAGGCTCGCATACAGGTGGGATGGTCTTCATGTTAGAGCTCTCTGACAACTGTGGCTTTTTAGGAGTTGGGGTGTGCAACTCTAAAAAAAAGAAACAGGGCGTGGTGTTTTAGGCACAAATGCTCAAAACTGCTAATAAAACAGTTCAACAAAAGAGCTGGTCTACATCTGCAAGCCACTTTGCAACCCACCTCTACTTCAGCTCTTTTTGTTCATTCTGTATCTCACTAAATCAGTAACAAATCACTGATACCTTTTGCTTTGGGAGGACCTGGGACAGTTACAAATATAAGGGACCCTGACCTCTGTGGCGTATCATTGTTGGATGAATGCCTCAGATTTTTGTCCCAAAGTTGTGTTGCAGGAATGCTGCGTGCAACAGTCTGATCAATGATCCTGATTTGGTTCAGTCTAATTCAGTGGTGGCCCTATTTGTTGCTGAACCCACCATGCTTTGTATGTAAAAGCCTCGACTAACCCATCCTTGTCTCAGCAGGTGTGGTTTCAGAACAGGAGAGCCAAACAGCGTAAGCAGGAGAGGGCCTCGCAGAAGGTTCTCCCAGTGGGAGTGATGCCAGGCCACAGGGCGCTTCTGGGAGGCGTGCACATCCAGCCGTCCGGCATGTCTCGGCAGTACTACCCCCAGCCCCTGCCCCACATCCCTCGCCTCTCTTCCATGTTGCCCTCAGGGGCATACACCCGCCACCCGGGGCCAGGTAGCCAGTGCCCATGTCCCGGCGCTTCCACTCAGCCAACCTCCCAGCGGCAGCATGATGACTGGTACGGCTCGCTGAGGAGCAACCTCACCTCGCCCATGTTCTCGCTCACCTCCATGCCGCCTCTGGATCCCACCTCTCACTGGAGCTAAGAAGCACCAGATGTTTCCACACAGAATACTAAGAAGCCTCTTTTTCATCTTCACAGTTACACACATCCTGTTTGCTCTCTCACTGCTGAATTTTCCAGCTAGTCTGTAAAATAAAATGTATCTTCTTAGCCACACCCGAGCTTCCCCAGTCCCTTGGCTGGAAACGACTGATGTCTACTGGATTTATAGAAATGCAATAAAAGGTTCTTTGAACATTAAGGATACTTTTTTTTTACTTTGCAAAAAAAGGTTAGCTCAAGGAGCACACACTAGAATTTGTTTTTAATTTTATAAACCTTTCAGCTTCATGCCATGGCTTTCATAGTTCCCTAATACACCTACAGGTAACATTACTACAACCTAAAGTTGGGACGTTAAGTGAACCGTAAATAGAACCAGAATGCAATGATTTTCAAATCCCTGTTTGAATTTGACAAATTCAGGTAATCTGGCTTCTTCCCACAGTTTAAATACACACAGTTAGTGGGGTTAGGTGATTCTAAATTACCCATAGGTGTAAATGGTTGTCTGTTTCTCTGTGTTAGCCTTGTGATAGACTTCTCTCCCTGTGACAGCTGGGATAAGTGGAAGAGGATGGATGGATTTTAAACTATGGTGAATGCAACAATGATGGTGAATGCAACAATGATGGTTCATGAGATTTGCAAATCACTGCATTCTGTTTTTTCCCACCTTTTTGGGAGGTGGGTTTCTACATCATTACATCTAAACAATTTCCATTATTAGCAAACACAGTATGTGTTAGTAGACCACAAACACACACTGGTTTTCATATCTTGGTGCAAACTCCAGTCCTCGAGGGCTGGAGTCCTGCAACTTTTCCATGTGTCCCTGTTGCAACACACATGAATACAATTCATTAGCAAGACTCTATAGAACTTGACTGCATGCTGAGGTGCCAGTTCAGCCATTTGATTCATGTTACAGCAGCTCATGAGTGAATGAACATGGTGCAATAAAAGTACTTTAAGAAGTACATTTTTCCAAACACTTACATTTACCTAATTTTACTTAAGTAGAGTTAGTGGTTGCCACTTCAGCATGCAGTCAAGTTCTATACTCTTGCTAATGACTTACTAAATGTATTCATGTGTGTTGCAACAGGGACACATGGAAAAGTTGCAGGACACCGGCCCTCGAGGACTGGAGTTTGAGACCCCTGTCTTAGTGAGAAAATCTCATTGGCATAATGCTTTCCCTAGCCCAGGGGTGGGCAACTCCAGGCCTCGAGGGCCGGTGTCCTGCAGGTTTTAGATGTGTCCTTGATCCAACACAGCTGATTCAAATGGCTAAATTACCCCCATAACATGTCTTGTAGTTCTCTAGAGGCCTGGTCACAAACTAGTCATTTGATTCAGGTGTGCTGACCCAGGGTGAGATCTAAACCTGCAGGACACCGGCCCTCGAGGCCTGGAGTTGCCCACCCCTGCCCCAGCCGCTTACCCCAACCATCAAAAATGAATGCCTAAACCTAACTTTAACACTAAAACCACATTTTGAGCCTGAAAAATGTTTTCAAACTCATGTGGATGGGCACTTTGTCCCCACAAGTATAGTAGCATGCCAATTTTCTGTCCTCACAAAGATGTCTAAACATGTGTATGTGTAGACACACACACACACACGCACACACACACGCACAAATCCTTAATAGCCTCGCTGCCCCTGCAGCTTTGACATGAAATGTAATATTTATTTAGGATATGAAGACGTGCTTGTTGTCCCCTTAAAGGAGGTGGAGTTCCCGCAGTATGTCTATATAAATAGTTTTATGTCCTGATATAATTATAATTATGTCCTACATAGAAACTGTGGACATACCTTCTGGATCTGATAATTGAAGCCAATGCACAACACTTTCAAGCTGCATTCTTTCTAGTGGTCAGCAGAGGGCGATCCTTCTATCGTATCTTCTTTTTCCAAACGTGACCAACAACAAATAACACAGACAGCGCTACATGAAAAAGGTGTGCAGAATACAGTCCTCTTTTAATATTTCACATTACAGAGACAACACAGTCGCATCTGTTATGCTTTTTAAATATGTGCACTCAGAAAAACCTGAGTTGACCGAAGAGTTAATACTAGATGGCAAAAATATAGAGAAGTCATCAACGTGTGGCAAAAAAATAAAACTACTTCAGAAGAAATCACAGATGAATTGAACAGACCTAACCTGACATATTATACTCACGTCTGTTTTAAAGGCAGCTAAAGTCTGAAGCAAATGTGTTGTGTTCAAGTCCTTTCCTGAAGGCCCGTAAGACAGAGTCCGCTTTAAAAACTAACGGCAGTGTGCGTTTAGTCTAGCTTATCCAGTGATGAAGAATCTGCAACACGCCGCTGCTTTACATTCACTCTGCGAGGACAGGTGTGCGTCGAGCTCCTGCTGACTCTGCGATTATCACGCCGGCTCATTTTTTTTGTCGTTTTAATCGTCACCGAGACGACAGTGGGAAGGTGTCACAACTGAAACACAGACAGTATTTCTGCTACTGTAACCTGCAGCCTCGGGCTTCACATCAAACATACGGACTGTGATCAAGTCAAGGTCACTTTCTGTTGTCATGGGAACCATCCTCACACAAACAGCAAATTAAACAGATTGACAGGAGGAACCATTTGGCCCGCTGTGTTCAGCATGAGTGTGCTTGTGAATGAGTGTGTCCGTCTGAAGCAGAACTACTTCACATAAAGGGGACCCATCATGTCATATAAATACACTTTTACAGTGTTGGATGTTCTTGGCTGTATATTAAAGTAAAGCTCAGGTTTCAGATTAATCCAAACGCTCCACTTACCTTTTTTTATTTTCAGTATGATGTCGATGAGAACAGATATCCTTAATGTGGTTGTGCAGTGGCCAATCAAAGATCAATAAGGCATATTCTGAACTCTGAATAACACAAAGCTACTCTCAAAAGTCCCAGAATAAAAATATAGAACTGGAAATGAGTAGAACAGGTCCCCTTTAATGTGAGGACACTCTATTTACAGACTGTTGTGCTGCCAGAGAGAATCAAAGTGTAGCACCACTAAAAGAAAACACTCTACCCAAGCTTTTGTACATGTCAAGGATCAGTTCACCCAAAATCAAAGGCAGCTTTGCTTAGAATACAGTATTTAGATATAGTGAAGTCCAAGCTTCACTGTGGAAACCAGAAGTTACAGGCGGTTAACCAGGCCTCAGTTAACCACCTGCTTGTTGTACCTTAATCACTTCCTGTTCCTTTGTTTTTTTAATCCACACACTCGGAGTACTGCTCCTTCAGTCGTTCAGGCCTTGTGTGTGAATGAGGCCACCTTAAAACTCCCCAGCTGCACATATGCAGCTCCAAAAAACGGGGGATTCAGATCTGAAAGTATACTGCTAAGGATTAACTAGAAAAATACCAATTTAGGTGAACTGGCCCTTTGAAATGGCATCTACACACACACAATGAAGTGGAAGACTCCACCAGACTGAAACTGAAACAAAGGGCATCCTGTGTTCCACCCTTTTTGTCATTTATCAGATTACTGCTGATTCAGCTTGGAAAAATCATCCGTCAGAAGTTTCACGAACGATCGATACTCCTGACCGATAATCTGTAAGAAAGAAATCAAAGACGGTCCTCTAAAAAGTTGTGCGGCTTCTCAGTTTTGGCTGCAGGTACGCTCACCCTCCAGCCTCTCTGCTGATTCCTCGCTGTCGTCGTGGACGGGAAGCAACAGAAAGACGCTCTACTCCAGCGATTTGGCGAACTCTGCGTAATCTATGTAGCCGTCATTGTTTTTGTCATCGTCCTTCAGAACGTCATCGATGAGAGCAATGAGTTCCTCCTCTTTCATTGGCTGGCTGCTCTCTCCTCGCTCCTAAACAGAGACGAGCAGAGCAGCGAAAACGATTGGACCTTTCTGTGCGCAGGAATTGTGAGGCAAAAAATGTGTCACAACAATATTTTTAATCACAGCGACAGAAATAAGGGAGCAGAAAACGTGTCAGCTAACAAAACTGTTTTCTAATCGCTTTGGTGTCACGTTGCATGAATTCTTTGTTTCCTAAGGGGTGATGGATCCGCATTGTCACCGATTTTGTCCCACACACCCTTCCTGACACCTTCCTGAACATTTAAAAAGTTAGCGGGATAACAAAGATGAGGCTCAAAACCTACCAGCTAATTAAAGCTAGTAACGGGCTTAATGGGAGACAGCGTCAATAAAAGATTCAGAGAAGTCTCGGTGCACAAGGGACAAGGCCAAAAATCTGTACTGATTAGCTGTGACCTTTGTGTGTATTGCAACTTGGTGGCAAGTTGTGCCTTTGGTGAGAAGACCTTATTTGTGCAAGACAATTCCTAACACACTGTGCAAATATTCCAACAGCATGACTCCCATATAAAGAAGTCCTGGAGCTTAAAGACCGCCTGCAGTACTGACCTGTCACCCACTGAAACATCTGGTGCGTTATGAAACAAATTTAAAAAATATTATGATGAGAAGAGACCCTGAACTGCAGACATGCTGATATTCTATATCAAAAAAACAAACAAACACTAGAGCAAAGCTAACATTTACAGAGTGCTGCTAAAAGATAGGTAAACATGCCCCTGTCCCAACTTTCTGAAACACAAAGCATTTAAATGTCTCAGTCCAATCCCACAATAAGAAAGGTATGAGAAAGTGGGAAAGTAACCGTTATGTATCCTTTTAATGCCAACTATGACAAAAAAACGTGCTCACACATGAATTCTCACCTCTCTGTGTACATGTGAGATTGCTGTTGCAAGCTCCAGCCCGTCCAGCAGGTTGTTCCCATCGTAATCGTGCATTTTGAAATAGTGCAGCTGGAGCTCCTGGGGCGTCATGTCTTTCTCTGGTTTGTCTATGACGCCCTCTAAATGCTCCATGATGTGGCTGCCACCAGAGGAACAACAAACAAACACAGCTACTGATTAGACAGAACCCAAAGTTCACCTCGTCCTGAGTCGTGCACGGCCATGTCACTCACTCTTTGTCTTGAACCATGTTTCTATCCAGGCGATGTTGGCTGGCTGCACTTTCTACGATCTGCTGCTGATGGTGGTGGTCTGGGTTCATCTGAGCGTGAGCGCACAGAAAACAGCAGGACAAAAAGAGGAGCATACCCCCCCACTGCACACTACACCTGCTGCTCCTCATTCTGCTGCGGAAAGGCAAAGACTGAGAGTCAGCAAGTTCAGGAACACAGCTCCTGAATATCTATGTTGGACATCACCTTCTTACTACTCAAATGTCCTCAGTTTAGCACCTCACTTACATCCAGCAACACATTTGAATGTCCTTCTTACCGATTAACATGTTTCTCCTGATCAAACTACATTCACACCTGTTTTATAAGTTTGATATCTGGCTCTATAAGACAACAGCAAGGTGCTACAAATAAGCACCATGTGTTTATGGCCCATTTTAACAAAAAACACCACAGACACACACAGTGCATGGACCGCACTAATAGGGATGTTTCTGCAGTAAACTGTGAGATTACACTGCTATGCTAACTCAGTTAAACAGCCACATTAAAAGAGGGATGTATGACCGTTAGCTTGAGAGCCATTATAAGATAAATACAGCAACAAGCTGCATCTCAGGGCTACGCTGAAATAACATAATTTCATGGGTCATGACTTGGTGTAACTGGTAAAGAAATAAAAAGATATATATGTACTTACGTTTAAACAATTTCTATCTTCACCTGTATCCGCGAACAGTTGTGCAGTTGTGCGTAGTTTGCTGCTTTAATGATCAATCCGAGCTTTCTCGGACTGAGCGGCTTTCCGTAGCTTCACTTTGACACGACAGCTCATTGTGATTGGCTGCAGCTATCCGAGAGCGCTCAACTGGGGCAAGATGATTCCCTCCACGTTATTCTGAATTCTTCGTCTTTCTCTGTCCAAAGCTAAAATTAGTTTTATTATTTTGTTTTGGGTTACAGTAAGATTCGTGTATAATTGCTATACATTAATAAGCTCAAACTAAACCTTATAGAATATTCCGTATAGAATAATTTTATATATTTCTAGTGCTTTCCGTTTTCACGAACTAGCGTTTTGATCATTTGACAGAATTTACGAATTTACGCGACAGACATGCTGTTGAATCACCTTTAGCGGTAATAACTTGAAGGTTTTTTGTAAACTTTTAGTTTTTGTATGACTTTACAAGCCTCTCTCATCATCGTGGAGGAATTTTGGCCCCAAAAAGTTGATTCTGTTCATCTGGACGTAGCGTTTTCAGTGGGAGAAACGTTTCGTCACTCATCCAAGTGACTTCTTCAGTCTCAGCTGACTGCAGGTTTCCCCAATCTTATATTTGCACAATGACTAAAACCAGACAACTGAATGAACGAAGAGCTGTGAGGTCAGTTCCAACCTTTTGGGATTTACCTGGATGCATCAACATGCATCAAGAATTTGGTTCATTGGTCTTTGGTTGCATTCGTTTATGCACAGCTCTCTCAAGGTCCCAGCACAGCCTTTCAATTAAGTTTCAATCTGGACTTTGATTCAAACCGTCACCACTGTGCATGACACTATGAGGTGTTTGTGCTCTTATCCTGTGTTTGCTTTTGGCCAAACATCTCCAGTTTAGTCTTGAATCTCTTTAGTTCCTCAGAATCAGTAAGAATGTACCCCCCCCCCCCCCCCCAAAAGACTGTATGTGTCAGTGTTGTCTTCCCTAATAAAACATTACATGATAGATTGATTTAAAAAAAAAAAAAAAACTCAGTAAAGATTTCCTGTCACAGAGGCAGGCATATTTTCTCTAATGTTGGGTGTTTTTCACATCTCAAATATGAATATGCTTAATGACAAGTTTATGGAACCAGTGAATCTTTTGAGGCCAACCTAATTATTCCCATCCCACACAGCATTTGTGATCTCAGCCAATAGCAGCACAGCGTCAATTCCTCTCCTGTTGTGCTATGTGCATGCAGGGGTCACCACGGGAAAAAGATCCACATTGTTTCACTTCCTGACACAACCTTTGCCAGCTAAGGACTGGTGTTGTGTCTAGAAAAAAGTGATTTCCAGTATTTAAACTCTTATAAATGACCAATAACCTGTCAAATAGGGTTATGTCAAGAATCATATAAAGTCATTTTAAACCACAAGCAACTTTTCCTACCAGAAGGTAATAGCAGCAATCCATTTTTGGCAAAGTGAGTTTTATATACTATTGCTTTATCCAGCTAAAAAGACACATCAACACTAAAAATGTATTTTCTAAAGAGGAATATGGCCAAGAGGGCAGCAGAAATTGCAACAAATATAATGTAATAGCTCTCAAGAGATATTTTAAGTGGCCAAAAAGCACTAGATTGAATATAATGTAATTACAATAAGGCTGGATCATAAAGATACCAGCAAAACATGTCATTTCTTTCCTCTCCTTAAATAACTCCTCCGTAAATCCTGTTGACTACAGTCTTTTTTTACCAACATAATAAAATACGTTACCCATAAAAAACACACTCTCTTTTTTGGCACAACACCAGCTGAAGGAGTATACACTAGCTTGTGACCCTCTGATGTTGGCCTTTTCTTTGTCTGTCTCTTCCTTGAATAGAACCAGCAAACTTCACAACAAATTGTGTGACCCACCAAACCATGGAGCCACTCTAGAATTTGGGGTTGGCGAAAATTCCCACCGGGGTTCAGAGAGGCCTGGAGAATCCAATGATATGTCCCAGATATTTACATATGGAAAAGTATTCCTACCATAAAGTTCTAAATATCCATGAACACACACATACACACCTCCACTTAAAGAGCCCCCTTTTTGTATGCTCAAACGAAGCCACGCCCCTGGTGGCGGACCTATCTTATCGGGTCACTTTGAGTTGAGACGTTCTCTACGTCAGCAGGGGGCGCGGCCGCTCAGCTGTGAGGTCTGTCGGCACCGCACGGCACAGGGTGGTGGACACGACAAGAGGGACGAGCGTCGTTTATGTCAAGCAAATGTCAACTTTCCAGAGAGAAAATGAAGCAGCTAAGTCTCTGTTCAGGAGGCTTGAGGTTTTATTTTAATGTCATAAAGTAGCTGATAGATCCTGAGTAGTCAGTGACCCTCGTTTCCTCTGTATGTGCACCCTGTGCTGTGGTTTCTGCTCACTGTGTGATTCCCCCCAACGTCCCCCATTTAGTTGAATTATATTTTACATCACATTCCTGAGCTTGAGCTTGATAAAGCGCAATTACACCTCGCAGCGCAATAGCTGTCAGATGTACTGATCCAGCGTCAGTGAACCAAAGATTTACAATAGATTTTGTTTTTCACTCATTTATTTAAAAAAAACAACCCACAATATTTGTCTGTACTGTATATCCTGCCTCGGCTGGGTTGCCCACTTTGCTGCAGCATTCTTTGCATTGCTGTTTCTTAAGCTCTACCTGATCCAGTTAAAGTGTTGACGGCAAGAGATTAGGGACATGGGGTTTAAGAGGACTTCCTTCCCTTCAAACAGCTACAGATCAAGTCCTCTCCAAATGCCACACTCATTTGAAGTTGAAGGGGGAAAAGCTTTAGACAGAAAAGCAGGAATGTGAATGTTATAATAAACACGAGCAATAGTTCCTGCACAAACAGAGTGTGCGGGTTCTTGGGGCTTCCTACAGATGTGTAATGTAACAGCAATTAAACCCATGTTAACGCCTGCATGTATTTCTCTGGACTTTGCTGCTGTTGACTTTCTGTGCCCGTAATAACCCACACCCCACCCTCCACCAGCCTCCCTCCGCACTCTGTGATTACACATTTATTTCTCCTGGTCCTAGTCTGCAGTTACTCCCATCGTGTCCGGGGAGTACAGTCACCATCGGGACAGAGCGGCGATGGCATCCCGGATTTCTTTCACTCAGGCCCGGCTGGAAGCGGAGCTGGAGCGCTACCGGGCCGAGTGCCAGTGGGACAAGATGCCGGCGATAGTTGAGCAGATGCAGGCTGCGCGGATCCACGAAGACGGTGAGTTGATGGTGGTATGCACCTGGGTTTTTTTTTAAAGTTCAGGTGGCTGTTGTCACTTCCTGGCTGTTTTTTAACTGTTCATTGATCTGTACACTGTAAAAAAAAAAAGAAAAGAAAAAAAAAGTTTTTTTAAGTTTCGGGAAGCTGCTTCCAGGGGAGAAGCGGTAAGAAATTCAGAAAACAATTAAAAGTACTGAGGATTTATAGCAATATCCACCAGCTTTAGTTCTAATGATTTGCACAAAACACTCACTGAGTGTTGATCAAGCATAGACATTTTTTGCAGTGTTTTTTGCACACAGGTTGGACCTTGATCTCTCAACACTGGCTTCTGCTTGTTGAAGTTTTTCTAAGCAAATCTATTCAAGCGTTGATATTACAGCAATAAATGTGATGTGCAGAGAGGGTCACACAGGGCAGTAGGATGGCCTCAATGAAAGTTTACAGTAGACACACTGAAAGGGTATATAAATAATTAAAGGAACTGAGTGGCCTTCTGCGTGCAAGATGAGCAGTATTGCCTGCATGCAAAACAAGATTTTTCCAACAGGTTATTAGCTGCCTGCCTCTGCCCTTGAAATCACTTGACACTGTACACGTGCTCAAAGAAATGCAAACACGCATATTGTTTCTGTTCCTCATAAAGCATTCATTTGGTAGCTCACTAATGCACCTGCCTCCAACCCTCACCTTAGCAGAGTAAATATGGGCTGAGGTCCTGGCTGATAGTGCAGACCAGCAGTTTCTCCTTGCTCGCACACGCGCTCATGTGTTAAATTAATGTGGTATTTCTGTGAGCATGCATGACTCACACTGTAGCTGATCTGTCAGGAACTGTGTGTGGAACGGTTTTTCTTTTTAGATTAGAGATAGAGGAACTTTGTTTCAAGTAAAGCAATAAGCTGTTAAACTTCCAACCAACTGTAAAACTGTAAAAAAGCAGTAATAGGTGGTGTACTCTGCTTTCAAGTTTCAAATGTTTTTCTTTGGGGAGTTTGCTGTAGGTGATGTTGTGAGGAAGATGTAACAGTCTGATTTTATCTCACTCAAACAGAAAGGACAGATGGGGGTAATGCGCTACTTAAAAACAGCAGATCTTTTAGGATAGCTACTTGGATAAGGTGTGTAAGGCAGACGAAGATTTGGAGCTTTTAGTAAAATACGGGAAGTACAGTATATTCTACTGTGTAGTAAATGTATTTATTTATTCATTTTTATTTGTGAATTTAAAAAACATTATGTGACCATTCATTTTATTCCCCACAGGTATCGTACGTATCCTTAAAGCTACTTTTTGTAAAAACCCTTTATAAATGTAATAAAAGCTTTCACCACAAGGTGTCTCCATTTTACCAGAAAGTTGTAGTGTAGCATTATATTCATCTGTGTACATCTGAAATTATTTCATATTAGAGCATTGAAATGTTGCTTCTAACTAATCTAATGTTTCAATCTCAATTTAAAAATGTCAATTTCTTCCTTAATCAAAAAAAAATCTGTGTTCTTCAGCTACTAAAACAGACCTCATAGTAACACAGTGTCTGGTTTTGTTAATTCACAGCAAAATCTCCAGTGTTAAATTAACACTAGAGAGTGTCTAAATGGGTCCACACCTCTGAGTGTTAAATACAACACTGTTGAGTGTTAAATTAACACTTTTGACAGTGTTATATGTTTTAAAGTAACCTAGTCAGTTTTGAAGATTAACAATGG
>NW_024582576.1:605992-638626 GCF_018398535.1 Haplochromis burtoni
TTGACCACAACCCACGCTACACGGGCAGTTGGAGCAACACTGCATAAAGTTACAACACACTGAGCAGTGCTGCTTTTCTAACACTGGAATATTTCTAACATTTTGAGTTATTTTCCAGTGTTAGAAAATCATGGATGTGAGGCTTCTGAAGTCTCATTTTGAATCCTCAATATTAGCATTTTCACCATTACAGTTTTGGTTTAAAAATTCTGGGTGTAATGAGGAAAGGGATGTTGGATGTTATAAACTAAGCTGGAAAGTGTGTACTCAGGTCAAATTAGAAAGCTGTTTACCCACAGAGGTTTAGCTTAGAGGAACACAAGTTATTTTACAAAACAGGTGGCTTTCAGACATACCAGAGTGGAAGGCACGCCTGCACAGCTAACATCTTAGCAAACATTTAGAGTGGTGTTTCTGTCCACCTTAATGTTAGTGCAGTGCGTGCTATCTGTTACTCCATTTTGGTCTGCACTGACTTCTAAAGGGGTTATTTGGCTACTAAGCAACCAAATGCTCTACTACTTTAACTGACTAGCTAGCTAGTTGCTATACTTTATCTGCCTTAAATCACTCTTAGCATATTATTAGCATATCTGGTTACAGGGCTAATCATCAGCTAACCAGTAGTGTTTGAAAATTTGCAACTACCTCCACTTAATGTTAACATTAACTAACTGGATAGCTAGTTGCTGTACTTTATCTCCCTGCAAACCCTGAGTTTATAATCTTCATATATTAGCATATCTAGCTATAGGGCTAACCTTTAGCTAACCAGTAGTGTTTGATAATTTGCAACTACCTCCACTAAAACACAATGAAAAAAGTAATTTAGTAACTTCAGTGTTTCAAACAATCTTGAATGAGCTTCTTTTTTCCTTTTTTTTTTTTTTTTTTAGCAAAAATAAATAAATAAATAAAATAAAAACAAGAAACAATGCTGGCTCCCAGAGGGAGATGTCTGACAGGGACAAAGTAGGAACAGAAGAGACCAAATCAATGCTGTGAGTTTTTCATAAAAGAACAAGCAATGGGTTGAAAACATCCGGGAATTAGAACTAAAAAAGCAAACTTTCTTTGTGTTTATCACTATGAGTGACCTCTTTCATAAAGAGATCCATGTGCTACTATGAAAATATTGAAACCAGCATTATTACTCACGCTTCAAACAAAGTAAAGCTCATCAGTAATAGCAAGAAACGCTTTGATCCTATTCACAGGAGGTTCAAATGTTTATTGAAATCCAAGGAAATTGTTGACTAAAGGGGAGGTGATTAGTAGGAAATGATAAGGCTGCTCCTAAAATGAAAATAGAGAAAATCAGATAATCAGAGCAATGATGATATTCAAGAGAACTGAGTGTGAGCAAACTACAGAGTAAATTTGATCTTTCTACTTGATAAGTCTTGAAGTGAAACCAGAATGTTTTTGTTTTTTATCTCAGTCCTTACAACACCGATTCTTGCCAAAGTCTAGGCTCCAACTTGACGGTGCAGTTATTACATTGCTCCTAATGTGGCCACAGGCTGAGACACGTCCTGGTGTTTAGCCCCCACCTTCCCCTCGCAGATATCTTCAGCCTTGACTGTGCTGATAAACCAAACTTGCAAATATGTCAAGTATATCAGGGCATAAACACTGCGCGCAGAGCTGGCAGTGGTAAACACACATACGCACGGTGAAAAAGCCAAACAGGAAAGCTTTAATCGAGTGTGTGTGTGTACACAGACACTGAGGTTTACTACTGGACTGTAACTGAGTGCAAGGCTCCATCTGAAGCGGGTTGTTTTACTACACATGTAAACTTTAATTCGCTGTAGGTGGATGGGAGTGTATATCTGCTGATACCGAGATTAAAGTTCTTTAGGAAAAATATTAGGAGAAATGGAAACTGTAGTTTCTAAACAGACTTAAGGACTCAGGCATGTTTAAACTGCTCTCCCTGGGAATTGCTGTTTTGAATGGACTGAGGGAGGTTTGCTTTGGCTACAGAAACAAATGACCTGTGACCTTTAGCTCAGACCTTCAGCATACTCCGCTCACTGTGAACCTTTTCGATGCCGCCCCCCTCCTTTAGATGATTACGGGACGCTGCTGATGGCCGAGGCGCTGCTGGAGGAGTGCGTGCTGGAAAACATGGATCTGCTACGCAGGTCCAAACCTTTGGTGGACAAAACCCAGCCCAAACTGTGCAAGGCCAAAAGACTCCTCAATACCATCCTTAGCCGAGGCCGTCTAACAGTTAGTCTCATCTAACTTACTTCTGACATCTGAGTTTTAGACTTTGCTCTGCTTTTTAAAAAACGACTTCCTTCATTTAATCAAACAAAGCCCTAAAGCCATTGTTTCACAGAGCACCGACAGCTTCTATAAATTCCATCCTTTTCCGTGGCTTCTTCCTATTCAGTATTTCTTTATATTGCTGTCCTGCAGCCCCGGTACTTGAACGAGGCTCTGCTGCTGATGGCCAAAGTGCACTACGTGCAGGGACGCTACCGGGACGCCCAGGGAATGTGTGCCAGGGTGGGGCTGGAGGAGCTGACGCAGGATGACCAGCCGACCTACCACCTCCGCCTGCTGGCTGAGGCGTTCGTGATTAAAGGTAAAAAATGTTTTTCTTTCCTATTTCTAAGAGTTTAATTGGTTGGTTCTTGATAGCAAAGAAAAGAAAAACTAATTTTGAAGAGAAAACAAAGATAAACACTGCAGAGCATGTGCAGTAGGGAGTGTGTAGTTTTCTGCGCATGCTCTCTGCTCAGTTTTAACTGAATATAGTTGGTTACATAATCTTTCTGCACTTCCTGTCCTGTATGGCTGTCTACTGCATGACTTTATTTCTTTAAGCTGCCATGATCGACAGTCGTTGCAATGGGCAGCATTAAAAAAGAGATTTGCACATCCACTTTTTGCAGGTACACCAAAAAGAAAGAAAATCCTACAGTGTCTTGAATGTATTTAAGTTAAGAGGAGTGAGCTTTAATCTTCGTACTCACACGGTAGTGGCTGTTTTTAAGCTGCAAGGCTGAAAGGTCGATGAAAAAGCAAAATCACTGACAACAGTGAGTACTCACCAGCACCAGAGGACAACGAGGGGACAGCAGGAAGCAGGAGGGCTCGTGGGAAATGTCATGGGGGAGAAACTAGCTTAGTTTGGACCAGGACTTGAGGTTTTCCTGATCATTTTTATTTAATTTTAAAGGACGTTGGCAGTAGCTCCTTTGGGATGAGGGGGGTTACAGGGCAGGTAGCTCAGGTGTGTTCCACTTCATTCTGTAGATGCCCCTCAAAAGCATTTAGGTATGTGTCTAAGTAACGATGCATATGAACCCAAGGACACGAGGTTTCCCAATGCATTTCACTGTAAGGCGACAGCGAGTGCATGTGATTCACCTCACCTTCCTGTGATTTTGACTTGTGGCCGATCAGCGTGTACTGCTAATTGCAGCCGTGCTACTGGTTCTACACTATGTCACTGACTGACAGCTGGTGGCAGCAGCGCACCGACAGCAGAAGACCGCTAGCTACCAAGGACACGTAATAATAATAAAATCTCTTTAGACCTTAATTGATTTTTTCGCACTCAGCAGCAATAACATTTCTTTTAATTTAGAAACAGGATCATTACTTAAAAATATACCTGACAGAAGCCATTAAAACTTTTTCCTCTTACAAACAGTAGACTCTACACTTTAACGCTCCACTAACTCCAGGAACTCCTCTCTCCACTCCTGAATGTGTGATTTTAATGCCAACTGATTGTAAGTGTCACTGGAGCCTGGCTGTGCCCACAGTCTTTGTGTGAAAGAGTGACGATATGTCCTTATTAATGAAGCCTGTCCCAGTGAGCTCCATAAACCTCTAAAATCCTTGGAGGCACAGTTAGTATAAAAATGTCACGCAGGAGAAATTTGACTGCTTGTTAATACTGCCAGGTATGAGTGCTGAGACAGACCCGTGGTGGTTTTAAAGAATACTTGCGAGGTGGAAAGCATACATTATATATTGCAATCTCAATGTTTTCAGGGCGTTCCACCAATGTCGCATCTGTGCAGTGGTCTCACTCTAACCCTATCTACATGAAATATAATGCACTTCATAACACAGCTGACAGTGTTTCAGTATGGCTTCTGGATGTCTGCTACACCGCTGCACAGTTTACATTTACAGCACATCTCCTGCTTGTCAGCCTGCACCTTCAGTAAGCAAAAGCAGCTCTAAGAACTGGCAGGTTTCCTTGAAAAACACCAGCAGCAAGGTTGAACTACTCTCGTCATACATTTCCTTAATGATCCCTTAACTAATCCCTCTGATAGGAGCTGTTACAGCCTTAAAATCACAATGACCTTTTATGGGGTTTGGAAGTGGAAATGGAAGGGAGGCGACGGGCCAGACTGTGGATTCAAACGTTGCACAACTGGAAAACATCAGCTTGATTGGGCACGGAGCTACTATTGTGTTTTAACCTTAAAGCTCCTGATGAAGCGGTGCATTTTCTTTCTATGCATCGCTGTTCTGTCCCGCAGACACCTCGAGGGAGCAGATTGGGAATAAGCTAACAACGTAAAGCTCGTCTGGAAGCTGATTTCCCACCTCTGGACTTTGTCTTGACACGTTTTTCTACAGATGCTTCTTTTAAAAGCACAACAATCATGAGTCATACGTGAAGGGAGGATTTACAGTTAGTCACAATCACAAGCTGTCTCAAGCCCAAACATGAACGCCCCCCTCCCCCTCCATCACTTTTTATTTTGGAGTCATTTTAAAAATATGCTCTTTCCAGTCAGATACAGCCTTAAGTGTTTTGTTTTATTTTTTTGCTCTAATGTGACTCACTGAATACCAGCATCATTAAAGGTCACAGATCACATTCACAGAACATTACACTGGAGGCCTGGATAATCTTGTTTCACTCATCATAATCATCATCATTACGCGGCTACACTCCCTGTTTCCTGATGATCGGATGTGACCTCACGCTCATCAAACTGGAGAGAATTTGTTGCAATAACTGTCAGATTTCTTTTGATTGCTTTGAAGCCCACTGAAGGATTGTCTTTGCAAACACTTAACGTAGATCAGATCCTCCGGGAGCTGCTTGTCTCCTTCCCGCACTTTTCCCAGGGTTGCTTTGGAAATGAAGTCAGATGTGAATACTTGGATGATGACGTCTCCTTATTTGATTTAGCTTGGCGTCTGGCTTGAGACTGCTGCCCGTCACAGGCCTCCTGCGGTCTCGAGAAGTCCCCCCCTCCCACTTGTTTGTACAAATAAGTGCACTAGCAGACATCATCTGGACGGCACCGGCCTGTTAACGGCCGCTTCTGTACTTGTGCATCAGAAATGCAATTATAAGTAGAAAAAACAAACAAACAAAAACAAAAGGACAGTGTTCAGTTCAATTTTTTATGTATACAGCACAAAGCTTTAAATTTTAAGGTGAAAGCCCCTCCACAAAACCAAATGGAAGAAAGGAAGAAACCTCTGGGTGAACCAGCCATCTACCACGACTGACTAAGGGGGATTAGGGGAAAATGTAGGCAGGAAGGATGTTCATGAGCATAGAAATGCAGAAAGGAACTAGCCCTAACCCTCCACAGGAAGACAATCAAAGCCCTAAAGGTGATGCCTTCGTTTGTATAACTGAAAATGGCCATGCAGACAGGATAACCATAGTTATTAGATGCTCATCCTGAAGGAGACGCTAACATTTGTACCAATTTTCCATCCAAGAACTGCTGAGATACTTCACTTGAAATCACAAATACTAACCTTGAGAGATGCTCGAGGAAAAGTCATGGGATCATCTAAGATCAGCATTCATCCTCTGGGACTAGTAAATATTGTCAGAGCTGTCCAACGCACATCCGAGTCTCATTTTAACAGACTAAACTTACTTGTATTTTCAGATCTATCTCGGTGAAGTCTGTCAGAGCAACTGAGCATTGCAAGTGCAGACCGAGTAACAATGAATGGACAAACAGCTGAAGCAGTAAAGTCTGATTATCGCCACTTTCAGTCTATTTTGTGAGGCTCAGCCTCCGTATTTCACATATACGTCACAACATTTACCCCTAGCTGCCACATTTCGAAAAACCCTGTTTGAAATGTTGTTATTAGTAATACTAATGATTTTATCACATTACACATTATTACATTTTTAGCTTAACCTGACCAGCTGAAAACTAAAGCAGTTACATTTTTAATGGTAGCTTTTTTCGCTGAGAGCAGGTGCTCGTAAAAAAGCCACGGTCTCTCTCCGTGCGTTTCAGGTCTGTCTCTGGATCACCAGACGCTGTCTGCCGTGTCCCGTGTTCGTCTTTCTGAGAGAGAGGAGGAGTCCCTGTCCTGTTACCTCAGGGCCTGTGACGCAGCTCTGTCCTACCTGCAGGAGCTCGATAAGGTGGGCTTTTTATGCCCGTGTGAGAGCATGAGCGTGTGTGACCCTGTTATGGCTGTGTTTGGTTTGGCATTTTACTCCATTTTACTGTTTACTGAGTTGTTGTAATAATCTTTTGACAGAAACTTAAAATTTCATAGGGGGTTAATAATCTTGTCTGTTTTATCTCTGTGTTTTCAGGTTGTAACAACACCCCACATCAAGTCAGCCAAAACCATTTTACTTCACTCACCCAGTGATATTGAACTGGGCTACTTCCTGCAGGCTGCATTACAGAGTGCTTACCTTTGTCTGCTGCATAGGGGGTGAGGGTAGCAACCATAACAACCATCTTATCTTTTAAAAGCAAAAAATAGACCAGCAAACATCTTTACACATGCTCACATGTGACAGTATAATTCCAACGTCTTTGATAAGAGTACAAGTCAGATGATTTCAATTTTGTTCTGATTATATTTACATAATTATTAAATAGAATTTGTTACACGTGTAGTTGCAGATTGGATTCTTGTTTTGTGCACTGCAGTTTTATTGTTGATTCCTCCTTTGATCACAAGACTCGCTCTGTGGAGCAGAGAGCTGTGTGCTCTGTCGTTTAGCTTGTGTTAGAGTGAAGAGGAGAAGAAGAAATCAAGCCTAAGCTTTCCAGCACCACTTGACCTTAGTGCACCACAGATGCATTTTTACTCGTGATCAATAGGTGGCAGTGTTGCTCTTAGACATAGAAAAGCAAGGTGCGTTTGAATGGTCACATAGGAACACCATCTCTGTAAAAAGTATAATATTATGTCTTACTCATTCATCCACTGCCCATAAATGAGGTCGCTGTGAGTAAAGAAGAGTTCGAGTGTGTTGTCTCAGTCAAAGAAAAACTTTTGCTTTGATTACATGGCAACAAACGTCCTGCAGGACTTTATCTCTGTAACACTGTGATACTAGATCGCCTTACTTCTTCTTCTTCTGCACATTTATTTTTGTTTAATGTTACACTTTCACACCTACATGTCACACTGATATATGCTTACTGTGTGTGTGTGCGTGTGCGTGTGTGTGTGTGTGTGTGTGTGTGTGTTAGTCATCTTGCACAGGGTGCTCACCAGCTGCGTAGAGTGCTGAGGGTGGTGGAGTCACGAGGGTCTCAGAACTTCAGAAAGGTGGGCCACCTCTCACACACACACACACACATACGCACGCACACACACCACACACCCACACACACACACCACACACACACACACTGCACTGTATTCTAATACTTAACCATTGTGACATACTTCAAGTCCATTTACTCGACACCAGTCGTATGCTTTCACCAGCTTTCATGCAGTTTGTATGTGTAATATTATACATACACATACATAATAACACAAGAACAAGTACTAACTGACCTGCTGCCATATGATGTGCAGGTGATTGGTTCAGCACAATTTGTAATCTAGAGAGACTGTAGGCGAACGCGCCCTCCACCAAAGCCAGTGACCTGTCCACATTCAAATGTAATATTTTCTTTCTTTGGGACGGTTCCAACTCTGCACCAAATCTGATGAAGTCCAGTGTTTTGGCTTTAGAGAAAAACACTGAAAACACATCTTTATACGGGAATGTTTTCTGTAAAACGATCAGTAAAAAAAAAAGAAAGTTATTTCTATTCTTATTATTGTTATCATTCAAATTTTCAAGTGGACAGATTCTGCATTTTTCTGTCATGTGTATAAACTGTTACAGCGGTGAGTGGATGATCATATTAAACATGATCACATATAGTCAGATATGAGTAATCCCTGTAAACTGAAAGTTCAGGACTGTTCTTGAATCTGTATGATGCCAGTGAGAGCGGAGCTCCTAAAATACAATCAATTCAGTTACAAACTGTGGTTAAGAAGCCTTTGCGAGGGGCAGCCAATCAGGAGAAAGCGCACTTAACAGGAGGGGGAAAGGAGTTAAAATAGTTTGTTTCAGACAGACTTATTTATCGTATACTGGCTGCTTGAGATGAATAAAGATTGAGAACTGAGAATCATACAAAGTTAAACCATGAAAGCTGAAAAACAGCATAAATACAGGACTCAAAGTATCAGTATTCCACACCTGCACTAATACAGCATCTGCATGTGGCTCCATCCTAGTCTACAGCGAGAAAACTAGCAAAAGTGTTGCTGAGCTCTGTGAGCGAGGACAGCTACTGGCCCCCGCTGGGCCCCCCACCCTCAGCCTGGCTTCACAGAGAAGGAGCCGCCGCCTCCAAAGACGCCATCTACCCCACTGTTAAACCACCACATCGCTACAGCACAGAATGGTTTGTACACTCTCTGTTTTTTTTGTTTTCATTTCAGTATTTTTGGTTTTCTGTTTCAGTCTGCTCTAGTCTAATCGTGCTAAATGCAATTACTTGAGTCATGCTAAGTATTTAGCTTATAAAGCTATACATGACTGCTATGATGGTGTTAGTTACTTCACCGTATCAGCTGACAATAGTGGACAAAGATTATCTCACTAAGGAGTGTCGCTTTAGTACTTTGAGCCCACGAGTATCTCTTTTGTCTAAATTACCCTCCTGTTAAGACCTTGGTGCTTACTGCAGTTTGACCCGAGTGTTGACCTGCTGCATGACAACCTACATTAACTCCCATGTCCACTGACTTAGCAACACTAAGATGAATTTCCCTTCCATCCATTTTCTTAACCACTGATCCAATTTCAGGATCTGGGAGGGCTGGAGTCTATCCCAGCTGTCATTTGGAGGGAGGTGGGGTACATGCTGGGCTGGTTGCCAGTCTATTAGAGACAAATGTGAAACAAGAAAATAGTTTTTTGGTTGGACACCATTAAGATGGCCCCCAAAAAACAATATTGTTCTTAATAATGTGATGCCTGTGATGGGATTTTGCTATTTTTGTCTCTTCTGTAAACACAACATGTCCATCAGTCATGGGTTCCCTCCTTTGTTACTTTCCCAGAGGCTGCTCTATTTTCTCTTTTCTGGGGCTGGGAGGGACGGTCTATATTCTTTATAGATTGTGAGATAAATTTGCTTTTTTTGTTTCCTAACAAAATTAATCTGATTTGTAACAAAACATAAGCATCGGAGTTAAAGAAGAACTATTACTTGTCAATAGTTTAGCTGAAGGTTGAACTTTTAAACAGGTTTTGTCTGGAGAAACAAAACAAATCACACGGTCTTTCAGGTCGTCTGTGACGTCTGAAGCTGATTCGGGTGGTTTTCACTGCGCCTGTGGTTCAGCTCTGTCCTGGAGAAACCACTAGAATGCCACTAGAGGTCATCACATCCCAGGCTTAATTAACACTGGCTGAAAACCTGCTTTAGAGGAGGTTAAAGGGCTCAGAGCGAAGCCAGACTTCAGTTCATTCATTAGTTCATTTCTGACACCAGAAAGCAGGCTGCTGTTTTATCTGTGCTATAGGGCGGTTCTTTGAACATAGTGCTTATATAACATAACATGTCAGCGTAGCGTAACGGCAGAAGGCAGAAGAAACCCTTGGCCAGCCCCGACAGGACAAACTGGTTATGTGCAACAGCACACAACAATGATCACCACATAGTTGTCTAGTTTCTGCCCTCTTTGCAAAGGAATCCTGCGCTTGTTGCTCGGGCCCTGCAAGCCATACTTAGTCACCGCAACATGACTAAGCTAGCCCACACTATCATAAGTGAAGATCTAAATCCATGTCTGAGATTTGAAGGAGAGAGGAGGAACAGGAGAAACAGGCTGTGCTTCGGCATTGTTCGTGGCTTTTGTTATCAGTTGCCTCCTGAAAATGCCTCTGTGGTGTCTGGTAAACGTGTCCTTTAAAAGGACACAGAGTTGATGAGAGGGGCAAAGAAAGTGATGAATAGAAGGAAAAGTGTAAGACCCAAAGAGTGTGTGTTTGAGAGAGAGAGAGAGCGAGAGACATCTGAGATACTACTGTATAGTGATATATCCAGGGTGGTCTGTATTATGTTACAGCTCCACAGGTGAGACAGAAACGTGACACTCACACCAGTGTACTTCTGGATGTGTGTGTGTGTGTGAGTGTGTGTGAGTGAGAGAGGGATAAAATTCCCATTCTTGGTACTATTTCCTGCTTTCTGTGTCCTGGCAGTTGCTTCTGTCCTCAGGACGTGGTGGAGGAGGCCATTTTGCTGCTACTCATCACAGAATCCATGGTGAGATGCTCTCTCACACACACACAAACCACAACACACACACGCGCACACATTCGTTTTCATATATTTGTGGGGACACCTCATTGACATAATGCTAACCATCCAAAATGAAAGCCTAAACCTAACCGTGACCTAACTGTAACCCCGACACTAAAACCACATTTTGAGTCAAACTCGTGGGGACCGGGATTTTGTCCCCATTAGGGCTGCTGGTCCCCAGAAGCTTGGTAAAATTCCAGTTTTGGTCCCCACAAAGATATGTAAACACGCACACACACATCCACCTTTCCTTGCTAAGTCTTCCTCGTTTTCCTCATCCCGCGTCTCTCTTTATCCAGGCCAGCGGTGACGCTGTGATCAGTCGTCTGCCGGATCAGGCTGAGGCTCGCCAGACCAGCCTGCAGGACGCCACCTCAGTCTATGACCTGCTCACCATCGGCATGGTCAGGAGGGGGCAGTACGCCATGCTCTCTGAGGTGTTCTGACACACGCACGCATGCAGACGCACACTATGCTGGAGGTCTAAGGGGAGGCGAGCAAAAGAGGGAGAGATGAGATGTGTTAGTGAGAGCTTTGCCTTTGCCAAACTTTTTAATGAATGTCCTTATCACTTGGAGCACAGGGATTATGTGTCTTTTTCTCTCACTGCCTCTCAGTCTTTTCTTCATCTCTCACCATCCCCCACACTGCCTGTTCTTTTCTAATTCTTCTTCTGGCCTTGAATTCCTCCTCCATTTTCTCATTTTTTGTTTAAACTGTCCCCCCCCCCAGTGTGACTTTCTACCCAGATGTGGGAAGTTTAAGAGGCGGAGGTTAGCGGGGTTGTCTCAAATTAGGTTTGTCCACAAGTCTCACTGATTCATATATAGCATATGGGAGACCACACACACTGAGGTAGTTCCACCTACACCAGTGGATCAATTTGCTGATGTATGAGGCCTGCATGGGCCATTTATTTAAAATCAGGTGTCAGCCAGTCAATACATTCCCTCTTTGACGTCATGAATAAGACTGATTGCATCCTTACTGTAGCATCAGTCAGTCCATGGTGTCTCTGTGGTAAGAAATCATGTTTTAATTTCATACCAGGAATTCATATTATTGTTATGCTTTCCCTTCATATTCAAGGAAAAGGAAAATAAGCGACCTATTCCAAAGACTTGTCTGTCAAAGTAGTAATACTAAGGAATATAAACGTTATCTCTTATTCATATACTGTAAAGATTTTATCTTACCACTGATGCATTTAAAAAACATAAATCTCTAGAGCTAGTTTACTCTTGTACGCATTCCAGTTCAGTTCAATACCCTTCCTGTCAGTGGAAGTCAGAGTCAAAGGTCACGGTTCTCATTTTGTGCACAGAATGTTTGTCTGAAGCACAAACTGTCACAGTCCTGGGTCGTAACCCTGTGTTTTTTAATTTTCTTATATTTTGATATTCATTGTTTATGTGCTCATGTCTATTTTGCCTACGTTGCCTTGTTATAGTTATCATCAGATTCCCCTTGTGTCTTCATCCCCTGTGTTTAAGTCCCCTTCGCCCTTCATGTGTTTCATGTCTGCGTGGCTCATGTTATCAAGTTCGTGTCATGTCTGTGTCCCATCATGTTTCCTGTTTTACTTTGAAAGTCTTGTTTATATGTTCATCGTGCTTAGTGCTACTTTTCCCTGTGGCGTCATGATGTTCATTTTTGTCAGCTGTTTCTCCATATGTTTCCACTTCCCCTGATTACCTCCTGTGTGTATTTAGTCTGTGTGTTTTCATTCTGTCTTTGCCAGGTCGTCTGTGTTACCTCCCTCACGTCTTCTCATAGTTCTTAGAGTTGAGTCACAGTTTTCATAGTTTTTCGTTTTCCCAGTTTACGTTCTAGTTTAGTTTCGCTACTGTCCTTGTTGCTTTGTTTTGCCTTCTTGTAATCAGCCATGATAAAGGCTTGTTTTCCGTTTGAAACTTAAGTCAAGCTCCGCCTCCCTTTGTATCTGCGTTTGGGTCCACAATTCACAGCTTGCACAGTCTGCTCCCGCAGATCGTGACAGTAACTTAGTAACCTGAGTTGAAAAGTTCCACTCTTTGCGTGTCTCCAAACAGTATTTCAGTCTTGAGCTGTGGAGGAGAGGAAAAAAGGCAAATGTTGTACTAAATAATTGGAAATAAAGTATCTGAATTTCAGAAGCGGGACCACGCCCCCAAACATGCTCCTTCCGGTTCTCATCTATATAGGTTCCCCCAGTTCTACAAGCTGTTCGTCCTTGTTTACATGCCCCTCCCTCACTCCCCTTTTAATTCTTTAACTTCTTCACTTATATTTAGTACACGAGGATCTGCCAGGCCTGGGAGCCGCGGCCAGTCCCCTTCAAGGCCTTCCCCAAACCACAGCTCAATTCATGCCCAAGCCATTCACCTTTATCTACTAAAACGCTATCAAACCTCAAATGAAGACGTGGGCCCAGCAAGTGAAACTGAATGATATCCCTTTAATCTGTCAAGTATGTGCCGCAGCTCCATCTTAGTTTTATATAAGGTCTAACGTATTTTTCCTGCTTACAGCACTGTTATGTCTCCTAATGTCCACTGTGAGTAGTAGCAGAAACACTTTCATTATAACATAAGCACCTGACTGAAAAACTTTAAAAGTACTATTGCTAATAAACTTAATTAAACTTTAGTAAATTTTATTTTTAAAATTTAAACTCTAGTAATTAATAATTCACACTAATCACTGGTGATGTCATAATTTATGTTTGTTTATGTCAGTTTTTCAAACAGGAAATAATCATTTTATGAATTATACCCACTGGGATGGACTAGTGACCTGGGAGTACCCCACCCTCTCACCCAAAGTCAGCTGGGATAGGGTCCATCTCTCTAGTTAACAGGATGTCTGGATGGACAGATGGATAGATGTTTGGTCAGTCTCAGGGCTTCAAATGCTGCCCTTTAGTCGACACAGCTGGTTTCTCACCTGTAAGGTGTCTCTATGTGATAGTCAGCTTGTCAAATTTTACCTTAACCCACCCAAACATTGTCATTAACCCAGTCATGTAGTTTTGGCCTGATTATGAAACCAAACATGAACTGTAGTTTCCAGAATCAATGTTGTATAATTTAAACCTCCCACCCCCCACCTGCCTACTTGTGCACTCTTTAAAGGTACACCGTGTAAAATCTCACCGATAGAAGCTTGAAGACTGCAGTCAGCTGAATTCGGTTTTCTTACCCCTCCCAGTTCAAGTGCATAATTCTGGTGGTTGCTGTAATCCAAACAACTTTAGTCATCATTCATCTATAGTGAGTGTCTGTTGTTAGACCGCTGTTTATCCCACTTTTAAATATGACTGTCTGATGACAGCAATGCTAAAGAGAGTTACTGAGGATATCCTGAACTTTTCTGTCAGTAAGAGCTGCTGTTTTAGCCGCTGTTAGCCGCTGTTTTAGCCGCTGTTTTAGCTGTTGTTAGTCGCTGTTAGTGAAACTTTCTTTGAAGTTAATTGAACATTGTTGGACTCTTAGTGATGTTTAGTAAATAAACTCATACGATGTGGGAATGTAATCAAGCGATTTTTAGGATACTCAAGCCTAATAGTAGCCTGCATATTGTTAGCTTTTAACCAACTGTTGTTTCTTGTTTAGCCAGCCTGACAATATCTAGGAGTAACTGCAACAATATCGGAATAAATAGTAATGTTATTGCATGTTCCCTGACTTCAGGCATAAGGTGAATTTCATGTGGTGGGTTGAAGTGAGGAGGAAGAGGATGAAGTGGAAGTGGAGGAAGACATAATGAGAAAACGATGATGAAAACATAGATGTGCATTTATTAGATGGTTATTATAGTTTAAAAGATTTAAAAGCTATTTGTGATATTTATAAGGTGTAGTTACGTAAGTGGTTGGAAGTTGCTGTTGGAAGACATAATTTCACACTAATGAATGAACACAATTTTATTTTTTTTCCCGTTACATAATTCAGAAAATTACTTACTATATCCTTAAAACAAGTGGCATCCTTGCAAACACTGTTCATAGGTGGTTCTTGAACCAGTTTTTAGAAAAAGTTATCAATTAATAATATCTAATTAAATTAATTCCATCAATTTTCTTAAACACATATGTCTCAGCTGACACGTCTATCACAGGGCTAATTGTCATTCCATTGTTTGTTAATAGTGCAAAACTGTAAGCATTTAGTCCAGTTGATACAACAGTTATATATGGTGCAGCTCAAAGTACTGTACAGTAGGAGACTTAACGCACTTGTATCTTTTAACCTCTGTTATTACAATTTGGCTGAAGCTTACTTCGAGCTCTATATATTAACCCTTCTAAACAGAGGTTAAGTAGGGATTTGTAATGGTTTGGGGCCTGATTTAGCTGGGTTAACAAGGGTCAGCAATACTGCCAGTAGCAGCAGAGACAGTTGCAGCTTCATATAGCTTCATAAAGACCTGCAGTGAACCATTACATTTCTTACACGCTTCAGTTCATGTTAGAAAATACAGAGCCCATTCACGACTACAATTAGCTACTTATTCCACACTCTCTTATTCAATTAAATCCTACAGAGGTTGGTATTGTGTGCCTTTGCTCTATTCAGCATGGCATCTTTGTCTGCATGTTACTTTGTGTGCAACCTTTCTAATAAGTGCACATTTTTTAATCCTACTACTTGGCAGACCTTTTTTCTTGATGTAGCTCGCTTCTGCATGACTGACAACATCTGACTGAGCGGCGCTCCACGCCATCCTGTGCTTGTCCACACACACATCACTCACATCATTATGTACTGAAACAGCACAGAGTGGGTGGTGAGCGCTGACTGACAATCGATTTTGAGCGAGAGGAATGTGACTACGAACAGTGGCCATTCAGCTTTGTGACTGTAAAGGAAAACAAAAAGCTTAATGTCCACACCGAACCGTCCACTCCTATCGGCTCACTCTACTTGTACAAAGTTTCATAACTCAAACATGTTTGTGTATTTGTTTTTCTCCTCGCAGTGTCTGGAACGAGCCATGAAGTTTTCATTCAACGAGTTTCACCTGTGGCACCAGCTGGGCCTGTCACTCATGGCCGCCCGGAAAGTGAGCTCATTTCTCCGTTTAAATCAAACACCACATCACACCCAAAGGAGATAGCTATCTTCTATCTATTCTATCTATCTAGGTATTCATGGTAATGAAATGTAATCTTAAAAAGGCACATTTTTTAAATGGGAGTCCTCAGAATACCTCACAGTGCTCTTTCAGTCTCTAAGTGTCTGCGTGTGTGTGCGCACAGAGCCATGCGTGTGACAGAAAAATTGATGTGGATTGCATGATAAAGTGACTGCAGATCAATGGTGAGATCTAGAAATAGGCTGCTCCCTAGAAGGAGAGGGACCGCCTCAGTGTTGTCAGATCTGCTTCTATTTAGGGCCGGCGGGCGTGCACGCGCACATGTGCTCACGCATGTGCACGTGCACGTGGTCCATTAATGATTGACCTACATGTATTAAGTGACCGTGTGTCTAAATGGGTCTATTAGGGCTGTGTGAGGACAGTTAATGTATGTTTGATACAGTTGCTCAAAAGCGATCCATGTCATCTGTGGCTGAATGATAAGTGGCTGCTGTTTGCTCATTAATCACAATTTGTCATTGACATTTCCGTGTATGTGTGTGTGCGTTTCAGGGGGTTGGTGCTGTATCTGTATTTAAAGAGTGTGCCAGGATGAGACCAGAAGACCCTTCGTTGCCCTTGTTGGCTGCTAAAGTCTGCATTGATCAGCTGCATTGGGTAATTACACACGTAACATCTACTTGCAAAAAAGGGGGAAAAAAACTTCAACTTAAATACTTTCAAATTATTTCTGGCTAATTTGGCTTTTTGCAGCTGCTACTTGCTTGGTCTGCAGCTCATTCAGGCAAGGCATTTTTATTATATATATATATATATATATATCTATATCACAATTCAACAACAAGGTGATTCAAAGTGCTTTACAGAGACATTAAAAACAAATAAAAAGCATGATTTAAAATTGATTTAAAAAACAAATAAACAAAAAAAAACAGTATATAAAATCAAAACAGATAAAATCAGAACACTAGATAAAATCAGTAGTTAAAATATAAGTTTTGAAATTTAAGCTTAAAGTGTGGATTTGGTGCTTTATTCAAATGCAGCTGAGAACAGGTGAGTCTTCAACCTGGATTTAAATAAACTGAGTGTTTCAGCTGATCTGAGGCTTTCTGGGAGTTTGTTCCAGATATATGGAGCATAAAAGCTGAATGCAGCTTCTCCGTGTCTGGTTCTGACTCTGGGAACTGATAAAAGACCGGATCCAGATGACCTGAGGGATCTGGAAGGTTCATACTGGGTCAGGAGGTCACTGATGTATTTTGGTCCTAAACCATTCAGAGCTTTATAGACCAGCATCAGGACTTTAAAGTCTATCCTCTGACGGACAGGCAGCCAGTGTAAAGACCTCAGAGCTGGACTGATGTGGTCCACTTTTTTGGTCTTAGTGAGGACTCGAGCAGCAGAGTTCTGAATGAGCTGTAGTTGTCTGACTGATTTTTTAGGTAGACCTGTAAAGATGCTGTTACAGTAATCAAGCCTACTAAAGATGAATGCATGGACTAGTTTTTCCAGGTCCTGTTGAGACATCAGATCTTTTATCCTTGAAATATTCTTGAGGTGATAGTAAGCTGATTTTGTTATTGTCTTAATGTGTTTTTCTAAGTTTAGGTCTGCATCCATCACTACACCCAAATTTCTCGCCTGGTTTGTGGTTTTTAGTGTATAGATTGAAGTTCTCTGGTGACCTGTAATCGTTTTTCTTTGGCGCCAAAGACTATTACTTCAGTTTTGTTTTTGTTTAGCTGGAGAAAATTGTGGCACAACCAGTCATTAATTTCCTCAATGTATTTACCAAGAGCCTGTACTTTACTTAACAGATGTCTATGCTTCTGATCAGTTGATAGAAAAATCTATTCAATGCTTAAATAAAGGAAAGAGAACTTTAAAAAAAATGGTTGAAAAATGCTTTGATTAGAATGCTGATGATTTCCTTTGTTGGCATGACATGTACTTTTAGGGGCAGATCTGTAAGACTTGGCAGTTATATAATAATAATTATTATATTTTAAAAAAATGTTTATGTTGTTTGACTTTCGCTGCGATGTTTGGACTAAATTTCCCAGGCATACATGTTGTGGTGTAAATTTACTATATATACATTTCTGTAGGTGGAGCTGTTTTCCTTGTCTGTTTTGCAGTGTGCTGGAAATTATGCCATTAACTATAAAGAAGTGACACAGAGATGCAGAGTAGCAAATATATCCTCATACATCCTGTGTCCAGGATTTCCAATATAAACATCAAAAGAAATTTGCATTAATGAAACACAAAGTATGACTAATTTATTGTTACATTGACTGTTCTCTCATTTCGGTCCTACGTTTTGAACTTTTTGTTTTACAAATCACATCTACACATGGTAATAAAAGTAAAACATGAGATACACAATGCTATTATTTAATTATCAAAACCAATGCAAAATTCAAAAGCAGCAAACTAAGTGAAAAACCAAGTACAACCATATTGGACCCATAGGAATTAAAAGGGTAATTAGCAGCAATTGATGGTTTTGACCATTCAGGTGTGTGTTAACTCAATACCAAGGAGGAATCTGCAGAGAAATTTCAACCATAAACATCATAAACTCTACAGTTACAATGTTAAAGTTCATGAGTAAAATTGGAAAAAGATTGAAAAAGTATGGCTTGCTTGGAAGTGTTGCCATGAGAAAGACATGGCAGCACTGCTCAGCATTGTGTTGCATCTGGACAAACCACACAACATCTGGAACAGAAGTGTCCAACTCCAATCCTAGAGAAATACTGCCCTGCAGCTTTTAGATGTATCTTTACTCCAACACAGCTGAATCAAATGATTGGATTACCTCTTCAGCATGCCATCAAGTTAGGAAAAGGCCTGGTAACAAGCTATTCATTTGATTCAGGTGTGACAGAACAAAGATGCATCTAAAAGCTGCAGGACAGTAGCTCTGTAGGACTGGAGTTGGACATCCCTGGTCTAGATCATGTTTAGCCATGATACACAGCGCCACGTTTGGCCAACAACACCTCATATCACATGTCAAGCACGGTGGAGATCTTAAAAATCAAGGTTTCTATATTCACCAAAATAACTGTGATTATTATTTTTGCCATAATGAAGCCGCCCTGTTTGCCACATGACAACGACTTTTACGTCTCTTCTTCTTAAAACGGATTTAGCAATTACATTGATACATACTAATTAGCTCTTTTCAATGAAGTCATGCACGCAGCCCTGCATCTGCCCTCAAAGCTTAACATTTACTTTACATCTGGTAACATCTGCATGTCAGCACTGTCACGGTAAGTATATTAGCAGTCTGGTATTAGCATTTAGCTCAAGGCAAGGAGCAGCTAGCGTGATTGAGTGTTATTTCTTGATAATGTGAACGCTCATAACTGACAGAGATGCTGACAGCGTAAAAGGCTTGTCACACAACCAGCCTGCAAAACAGTATGCAAAAGTGTGGGAAGCCACAAGCAAATGACGTAGTTCATTAGTTTTAAAATGAAACAACGTGCAGGAAACAAATCTTAGTGTACCGTTGCTTTATTTTAAACTTCAGAAATGGAAGATCAAGTTCACACGTATTTAGAGAGAGATTTTGAGCCTGACTTGCAACCACAGCCTTTTTAAGATCTCCTCCCAAATTTTTACTGATGTTCACATCCGGAATCTATAGGGACTAGTCGGAAAACTTGAGCTTGAGTTTCTTGTTTGTGCGTCAGAGCTGCGTTGTGAAATGGTGCACTACCACGCTCATGTCAGTTAAACCTTCTTTTAGCTAATTTGCAGTCATATGGGGGTTTTACGTTGTCTTTCTATCCAGCAGCCATGTAAATTTGTTCTTCCAGAGCTTGCCTTTCTTTTCACAGTTGTCCTTAACTGACGTTTCTTAATGCCATTTTGGAAAGTGGGAATTACAAGCTGGAAGCCATTTGATATCATTTTATAGTTTTCCACTGCTTTGTGGGTGTCAGTTAAAAACATTTTTACACCCTCAGTCAGATGCTTGAAACAGCCCATGGTTTAGTGCTACTAAAAGATTTAAGTAGTTGGAAAACAGAACAGCTTTGCTCTTTTAACAATTATAAAACTAAGATTATTGGGATAAAATGACTTTTTGTGGTTAGTTTTTTTGCTGCAGAGCTCTAGCTTTGTCACAAAAACATCACTCGACCCAATTGGCAGACCTTCCAACTAGCCATACTTCTTCAGTCTTTTTCTAATTGTACTGTCATGAATTTTAACATTTAACATGCTGGCTGAGGTCTGTAGAGTCTGAGATGTAGCTGCTGGGATTTTTGCAGTTTCTTTCCCTCTTGGGAACATTTATCTTTGTGTTAAGAGATGCTCATACTTGCTGATGATTAGTTCATCAGGTGCATTTGATTAGCACCACCTGGCTGCTGCTTACCTTCTTAATTCCCATGGAAGCAGTTTTCTTGCACATGGTCAGCTTCGGCTAGTACTTACAAGAATATAACATAAAATCGAGTCACAGAATTGCATAGTGCATCTAATGTGCTGATCAAAAGTTGTAAGACGACATCACCGGGTCCTAAATATTTGGCAGGGGTCTCGAACTCCAGACCTCGAGGGCCGTTGTCCTTGATCCAACACAGCAGATTTAAATGGCTAAGTTACCTCCTCAACATGTCTTGAAGTTCTCCAGAGGCCTGTTAATGAACTAATCATTTGATTCAGGTGTGTTGACCCAGGGTGAGATCTAAAACTGCAGGACACCGCCCCCTCGAGGCCTGGAGTTCGAGACCCCTGATATTTGGGATTGATGCTGGGGTCAGTCAGGCAGTTACACACTACTACTGTGAATCCCGGGCCTGCTTGGATACTCCTTCAGTGCATGATCTCAGCAGGAAAGAGAAAATAACACCAACAGTGTTATTTAGTGTAGAGGGAGAGAGGGAGTTGGAGAGAGAAAGAGAGATTAGAAAAGTGGAGCTAACAGAGGCAAATGGAGAGAGCACATCTGTCAGTGGCTGGAGATCATGGCAGGCTGGAAACACTAAGGAGCTTACAGCCATAATCACAATGGGACACTATGGTCGTAGTGCAGTGTGGCATTACATAAATGTGCCACTGTTATCCACCATCAGCTCCACTGGACAGTCTGGGCTGATATTTACTGCAGCCAACAACGTTACGTATTTTAACATTTTTTGCTCTTTTCTTTGGTTTTTCGTAGGTTTCTTGTAGACATATCTGAAATCCCCCAAACCAGTGACATCACCATGAACTGTGGGACTCTCGATCTTGCACGTAAAGCTGCTTTTCTAAATTCCTGAAGAGCAGTTTTTTGCAGATTCAAGGTTTTCCACAGACAATGGCGACGTGTTCTTTCTCCACACTGTTCAAGGGGAGGAGAAAAAACAAAACAAAATCATAATCTGCCTAAAACGTGCACAGACAGGGTCCGCGTGTAAATGGCTGGTCTATTTGTGCGCAGGCTTTAAAAGAGCGAGGGCTGGATTCAGAGGAAGGGAGAGAGAACAGAGGAGGAGGATGAAGGGAGAAGGAGGACATGAAGCGGAGGGGGGGTGTCAGAGCAGTTTGCTTGCTGTTGCACTGGTGTGCTGTCAAAGGCATTACCCCCCCACCTCCACCCACGCCCATCTACCCACCTGCCCGCCCGCCACCAGCCATACCTCACACAGAGTGACACACTTTTTCCTCAGCTCAGAGCACCTCGGCTCGGCTCAGCCACACACCGCCTGCAGTCTACTGCTGTGTGTGTGGGCGAGCGTGTGTGTCCTTCAGCAAACTCTGCGCTGTCCTTCAAGCAAATCTGTCCGGACTGTCCTCGCACTAAACTCACGTCCCTCCCCACTGCATCGCAGACACATTTTGCTGGACAGACTGGCAAAGTTTTCAGCTCACTTTACAGTACCTCACAATTCACACAGCAAATATAGATTTTTGATTTTTTATTTTTATGAGTTTTATCAGTCTTATCCATCATGCTCACCCATGAGGGAGGCATGTGATTGATCCCAGCTTCGCAACCAGAGTCTCAAAGAGCCACAAAAGCCCCAAAAAGAACAAGAAGTCGACTGAGTCGACTGTAACAGATGGTATGGCTTCTACAGAGCACTGATCTCCACATCACAGAGTCAGCTGGGGATTACGCAAAGAGATCGAAGACAAAGAGACAGTTCTGCGCGATGCTTCGAACAGCCCAATCTCCATGTAGCTTATTGTTGCACCAAAAATTGATTCAACTTGGGTGTTTTTCCTCGTCCCTCTGCCGCATATTCATCCCAGCTAACATCCTTCAGAGGTTAATGTGTTTATGTGTGTATGCAGATCAAGGAGGCAGAGGCTCTGTCCCAGAGTGTGGTGTCTATGGGGGAGGAAGCAGGAGAATTTCTGCCTAAAGCCTACCTGGCTCTGGGACTCTGCTGCAGTCTGCAGGCCTCTGATGGTAAATCTAACCACACAATCTGAAGAAATATATGGAGAACATCCTGTCCAAAATAAAAACAATACCACTGGTCATTTGTTTGAAATTCCCTGAGAAAAGCAGCAGTTTGTGGTCATGCAAAGAAGAAGGCAGCCAGCTACAACACCTTGTAATGAGTTCAGGGCTGATGTTGGGTTCACTTGATTTCCAATGGACACAGTTTAAATTCTGTCCGCTGCCAGCAGGAAATAGCTTAGTCGACAAGTGTTAACTAGATCTTACTGTCTATGGGACTTTTTATTCTGGGTCTGTGAGAGTAGCATTGCCTGATTCAATAATTCATGTTTGCCTTATATTAGACTGTTTGTTTGACTTTGGGACCTGAAACTGACGGAGTTTTGGACCCAGATTACTCCTCGAGGCTCCTGACTACGGCAGCCGTAATGCTCCGGCAAGCCATCAGGCGGTGCGGCTTCGTAGCTTACCAAAGTCGTACTAAAACAGATCTTTGAGCGCCGTGTACCACATAAAATTGGTTCAAGACCAGTAAGCACAACCAGAATTCATACATGCGGTGCACTGGATTATAAGGCGTACTGTCAATTTTGAGAAAATTAAAGGATTTTAAGTGCGCTTTATTAGTCCCAAAAATACAGTAGGTCTCATTTCTGGCTAATAGGAAATAGTTTAGTCAACATCAACAATGATGGACTGTCTAAGCTACTTGTCAAGACACAGGCCTTCATATAACTGCCCCTGATTCCAACTCTTGTTTTAACTTGCTTGAACCGTAGTCCATCATCAGCTTTTATTTTTATCTGAAATTGTAAATTTCCCATTTTTCCTGCAGCTTCTCTGACCACAGACCGAAACAACTTCAACAAAAAGGCACTAAATGCTTTGAAAAAGTAAGTCAGGCTTGTTTCATTCTCTATCACGTGTTTCAGCCACGCAAGCGAGCCACACAGTTCAACAGTCCACCCTGTGCTATTTGTCTTCCCTCTACAGAGCTCATTCACTGGACCCTCAGGATGCGCAGATTGCCATGTACCTGGCTCTGCAGCTGGCCATCGTACGCCAGGTAAAAGCAAGCCAATGGAATCAATACTGAAGCTTATTTTTTTGTTTTTTTTTTGACAAACTTGTTTTTTTTCTTTTTCTTTTTGACAAATTTGGTGTTTATCTGGCAGGTATCAGCAGCTATGGAGCCCCTTCAGGCAGCTTTATCTCTCTGTGGGGATGACTTACACTCCCTCCACCTGCTCACCCTGCTGCTCAGTGCCCAGAAACACCACCGTCATGCTCTGGACACCCTTACTTTGGCCCTCGGCCAGCACCCTGACAACTTCAAGTAAAACCTACTATGCCATCCCACACACACACATGCACACACGTACGCAACAGAAAATGTTGGTGGACTGAGGATAACTCAATCGATCGCTGCACTTCTAACACTTTGTAGATTGTTTTTTAAGTGTGTGTGTAAGAGAGCTCCAGAGAGCGGTGCAGCCAGGTTCTATCCTAACACCAGTCCTCTCCGTAGGGATAGGGTGTCTGCTCCACTACACAAAAGGCCAAGCACACACCACACACACACACACACACACACTTGAAGCCTTATTTAGACGTGCCAGAGTGGAAGTCTGCATTGCGGTACCGATGCCCCTCATACACCCTTACCCTTTTAACACTGCAGCTCTGACCCAGACCTAAGCGCTGCTGTCCTGGCTGAGCTAAGACGTCCTAACACATAAACCCATCTGTCCGCTACGCTAAGCACACACACTTTGACAATTAAAGTGAACTCATTTTGGGCATGGAGGAAAGTAGTGATGTGAAAGGACATGTTGCAGGTTTAAGGGCTTGAACCTTTGACCTTTGGCTTCAGGGCTGGTATTACTAACCATTTCTTCACCTTTGTGCAGAATCATATTCGACCAAGACTTTTAAAGTATACCAGAGTTAATAGATAAAGTATTGTAGTAGGCAAAGTACACAAGATCATGAGTATGAGAAAGTGATAGGAAAGATTTTTAATTAGAATCCGGTTTGATTTGAAGCAGGTTGGTTGCAGCATGAGCCCATTGCTCTGGTTTCTTTCCTAACAGTATTTCACTCACATAATTCTAGTCATCCGGCACAAAAACATCTAAAAAAAAAAAAAACATGCTCATTAGCAGTGGGAAAAGCTCTATTGTATCTGACACTGACAACATTAACTATCAAGGCCAATTATTTCACACTAACAATAATTTGGAAGCATGTTGCATCATCTTTCTGATGTGTTTTCTTTCTATTTCAAAGCCCAGTCAAGCATTACAGAGTACAGCCATTTGGGGTCAGTGTTGGCCTCCACGGTCACAGAGCAGACAGATGGGGTGCATCCATAGATCAGGAGGGAGAGGAAATGCAGACAAGAAAAAAAACAACAAAACTGATCAAACAGCAAAAGGAAGGAAGGACACGAGAGCCTGAAAGAAGGAGAAAAACACAGAGTGGGAAGATCCAGGAAAGACACTGTTGATTACAGAACTGATTTACCGATCTGTGCTGTAGGTACAGTCGGTAGCTTGCATGCGTTCTCCCACTGTCTCGATGCACAATCACACACTCTTAGACACACACACCTCCTTCGCAGAGACACTTGACTGCTTTGACCCATTTAAGAGCTCTTTTCCGGGCTCAGCCAATCACATCACTCTCTGCGCCAGGAATCCCCATCGCCCCGGTAACCATGAGGTCATATGGATAGAGCAGGCAGCATCGTTGTTGTTTCCAAACTGTTGTTACAGATCACTACCAAGACACTGAGTCAGAAAAAAAGGAAAGAAAGAAGGAAACATATCTTTTTGTTGGTAGTTTCCTGAAAGGAACAAATGAATCATTAATCGAGGTTTACCAGATGTATTATTTATTATTACCTGTAAGATTAATTCATCTGTAATACTAGTAATAATTTTACTGTCAAGTCAGTAATACACATTGAAACTAAGCCATTATTAGTGGAGAGAGAGGCATACAGTAGCGATGTGAATAGGCTGGCTCTACTTGCTTAAGCCCAAACTATTAGCCAATCAATAATCATGAAGCGCATAATAGCTTAAAAACATTATAGCTAAAGTGATAGCTGGTCTAAGTTGGATTACAAAGATAAAGTTATGAGCAGGGCACTGGTGAATATTTTTTTTTGCATTAGTTTTATACTGAAAGATTTTCTAGTGTCAGTGTGTTCCCTTCTGCATCTCCCTCAGCTGCTCTCTTAGCAGCTGTTTTAGCAGCAGCAGCTAATTAGCTTCTTGATATCCTCTCTCTTATCCTATTTTTATTCGCAGTAGCTGTTTTTAGGTTTTTTTAAGTGATGTATGTGAAGCCAGTCAGATGAAGTGGAGCATTTTGGCAGCTTATGATGAAGTAGGTGGAGACCAAAAAAAGAGCCAAAAGAAGAGTCACCAGAAGTGCAACTCAAAATGCTAGTTGCTAGCTGCTAGTATCTGCCTCAATCGGTTAATTTTAACTATTCAAAATTGAATCTATGAAATAATGACAACCTTGTAATTTCCCTTTTCCTTCTTTTCACTTTCTTTCTCACCCTTAGCCAGCTAGCATTTATATAATAAATTAGTGAGGAAAGCCAGATAAATTTCATTTCAGTGTTAGCTATATAGCTAGCAAATTGTAACCTGGTGGTGTTATTGAGTTGTGTGGATATGTACAGGCAAGAATAGCTTTTCCTAAAAAATTAACTAAATTTCTATGCAGATGACACTGTTGTGTGACTGTGTGGCAGCAGCTTTTTAGCTCACTGACTGAGCCATCTCAGGTTTTTCATAGGCACACCAGTGTTAAATCTCAAATTTATATAGTAATGCATCAATGTCTCCACCTGAACCTACAGAGTATGCTTGTTTCCATGCAGACAGAGAGGAATAGTCAAATATTATGACGGCCTTTTGCAAACACTGTATCACTGAACTTGCAATGCAATGCAACCAGCCACTGCAAACAGAAACATGGTCCTAAATCCATCCTAGAACATTCTGGACCATCTGGACCGAGGCCCATTTTCAGACCTCAGAGTCAGAGAATAAAAGATCCAAAAGACTTGGTGTGAAAGGATGTGTTTTCTCAGTAACGAGCTCATTGAATATCATTTGCTTTGAATACGTGAGCGAGCATCTGAGATCAAAGCTCGCATTCCGCGACAGTCGTGCATGTGTGTGTTTTGTGTGTGTACTTGTCTGCTGTGGAGGGGGCGAAGAGGATGCGACCGTGTGTTTGAGATCGTAATCTTGCTCACGCATGTTTGTGTGTCACTGCATGTGTGCATGCATGTGTGTGATTCTTGTTTGCCACTGCCTCTCTGCACCACAGCAAACTGTCAGCTCACTGTAGCATACACAATTTCTCCTTCCTCCTTTTTCTCCCACATCCTCTACCCCCGGCTTCTGCCGTCTTCTGTCTCTCCGTCTCATCCTATCTCCTTCTTTCTTTCTCTTCCTTTTCTTGTCTCTCATTTTTTTATCTTTCAGTCTCCATTTCTCCCTTTTCTTTGAAATTTTAATCACTCAGTAAAGAGGCATGCATTTCAATGTGAAATGGGATTCTGCTACAGATTGAGAGAGCTGAGGCAATACAGGGACGAGGGGGAGGGTTGCATGTGTGCATGTGTGTGTATGAGAGGGAGAGAGAGGAGTAGAGACAGTGATTGTGGTCTCACAGTTTGTACTAAAGAGAATGATTAATCCCGGCCTTTGATTCTGCATTCATCTAACGGGATGTTGCAGCAGGAGCGTGTACTGCTACGCGTGTGTGTGTGTGATTCTGCACAAGCATGTGTTAGCCTGCACATGCAAGCCTGGATTACTATGTGCTCTGAGCAAGCATGGGTCCTGCGTGTTATTCTCTATGGATGTGCATACTGTATATCTGTATACTCATTATATACTCGAGTGTGACGCACACGTGCACTTTTCTGTGTGTGTGCGTGCACCCATCTGCCTGTAGAGTATCCGCACTCTGATCTGTGGGAGTGCAGAATGAGTAATACTGTACATGTACCACTTTTTCTAAGGAACATTATTAGCTATTTTTATATGGAGTTTACGCTGGTGCTCACCGCTCTTAGCCAGCCACCACTGAGCTCTTACTCTGAGCTACACTACTCACTGCTATGCATCCTCAAACACTCCACTCTGCACACACCAGGCCCACTCCCAGGAGGCTGGAAATGACAGCCTTTGTAATTTCATGTGCAGTTTTGAATGTTGTAATCTTGATGAAATCTGTCTGTTGTGGAGCTGTGAGGGAGAGCACTGATTGTAATAGAGGAAAAGGCTCTATCCTTGGATGACTTAGATCAGTTGATATTTCTTTTTTATGTTCACAGTGAATTAATCGTGCAAAAACACGCTGTAGAATGAATATATGACTTTACTGTGCTATATTTTCAACAAACTTGTTTTTTTTTGTTTTATACCTTCTAATATGCCATATTAGAAGCCCTATATCAGTGACGGTGACATCTTTTCCTAATTTTACCAATTTCATATGCCGATGTTCCCGTTTTCTGATTGCTGCAAGAATAAAAATGTCTTGAATGCAAACATAAGTCTTTTTCAACCTTTCTGTTGTAACAGTTTGCTTCACTTTGCTGTTTTTCAGATGACGTTCATCATGTTTGATGCAACTGAAGCCTTTCACTAACCGAAAGGGCAAAACACATCCCTTTTTAAGCTTTTAATCTGAAAGTATATTCCAGCTGCTTTTACTTTTACCAACAAGTAAAAGATATTGGAATTAACTAGTAAATGATGACAATATTTGTACATAAAAGATGCAAGTTAAAAACTCCAGTTTTTATCAAAAGTAGTGCAGCCCAGTGAAATTTAGCACTACAAACATTATTCAAAAGCCTTTCAACACTTTCCAGAGGTCCGAAAACTCGCGTTTGATTATTTGTTACAGTAGCAGAATATAGTTAGAAACTGGCATCTAGGGAATGATGATGGTCTAATCTAGCCATGAAGCCTACAGGTAGATGCCGGGGTGGTGGATGGGTTGAAAGAGCAAGCAGCAATGCAGGGCAGTAGTGGCAGCATTGACATATCAGCAGGAAATATGGGAAATTTACAATTAAATAGACCAGCAAATCGGGATGGTGTGTTTGCCATATTGCATGAGGGGAGCGAGGCGTGTAATGCACCATCCGTTGTCTCCCAAAAATATTTTTTTGATGCAACATTGCACCTAACAACGTCTGCAAAAAGCTCACATATAGTGGGAACTCAAGAGCTGAACTCATAGTGTTTATGCAGAGGAACACTTGAAGCTCTACAAATAAGATTTAATTGATAGAAAATGACAACCATCTTCTAGAAGATGTTTGTTGTTGTGGGTGGCTATGGCTCCAGAGGTGGAGCAGGGTATCTAATAGTTTGAGGGTTGTTGGTTTAATTCCTAGTTGTTCTAGTCTGCATGCCAAAGTATTCTTGAAGAAGATACTGAACTCTGAGCTGCTCCTGATGAAATCATCAGAGAAAACACTTAAATATAGGGGAAAATTCTTGGGTTAATGAGACATGTTGTATAAAGCACTTTAGGCGCTTCAGTACAATGGAAAAGCGTTATATTGAGGTTAGCTAGTCCTTTGAATATTCTAAAAGATGCAGGATATTAAAGCAGCAAGAGACATTTCTTTTTAGTTTTATAGTTTTATCGTTCATTGGATTATATTGTATCCATGTTTTCATGTTGTTTAGGCCAAATTGTGACGCTACCATCATAATGTTGCAACAGAGCAACATTTTTCCAGTCCTCTGTGGTCCAGTTTAGGTGAGCCTATGTATATTGTAGCCTCAGCTGACAGGAGAGGTACCCGCTGTGGTCTTCTGCTGCTGTAGCTTGTCTGCTTTAAGGTTTCATCTCTTGTGTGTTCAGAGATGGATGCCTTGGTTGTGGCGATTGGTTGTTTGAGCCCCTGTTTCCATCCTATTAGGTTGAAGCACTCTGGCCAATCTTCCCTTCGATCTCTGGTATCAACAAGGCATTTTCACCATTCCCTGCAAAGCTTAGAGATGGTTATGCGGGAAAATCCAAACAGATCAGCAGTTCCTGAAATACTCAGACCTGCCCATCTGGCACCAACACTTAAATCACCTTTGGCTGATTAGAGAGTGATCAGTGAGTGTGCACAATATACAATAACTTGAACTTCATTAAATTAAACAAAGGATTCAGAACAACAGGGTATCTTTGCTGATTTCAAAGCACTTTTTTAGTTATGTAGCTCCATTAACCATATTAATGGCCTCCTATGAACTCTAGTTTTCTTTCAGTTTCAGAAGAAACTTGCAAATTTATTTCTTTGCAAGCTCTTATTTTGAAATTACCATGAAGGAGTGGGTTTCATTAATGACAAATTGAAACTGACTGGAAGAAAAAAGCAAGATTACTGTAATTTATCTGTGAATGAGTATGAAATTTATATTATTTGTTGTACAAACATTACACAATATAAGTTTTACATGCTCATTTGAAACTCAGCAGCTTTATTAGAAAATAATTACAAACTTTCAGGTTACGCGGTTCTTTGTTCACGTGAGATACACCCACACACACACACTTTGTCACATCTTAACACTTAGATGGGTTTACATCATCACAAAGCTTCTAAACGCTTTGTCACACCGGTAACGGGGAGTCTAGAGAGATGCACACAACCACACGTACACACTCTGGTGGACTCCTACTGGCAGGCGTATCCTTAACTCAGCGTCCCTCGGCAGCACTTGTCATCTGCATGTCAGCAAATCCAACCCCGTTCCTCCCACACTCGTACATTTTTTTCTTTTCAAAAATCCCTCCATCATTGCTTCACACCCTCCGCACACACTCCCTTCTCCCAGCCGTGCACCGACCCGTGAGTCAGTAACGAGGCGCATTTCAACAAGAGTTTTCTCCCCTGACACGAACTCCTTTCGCTCAGCCATTGATCCTCACCTTCCCTCCATCACTTCATCCATCTCTTCTTCATCCCACAGCCTCCCCCCTCCAGACTCCCTCCCTCCCCCTTGACAGGAGAGCACAGAATAATTGGAGGAGCCTTCAACAGAGGCAGTGGACAGCTTGGCGTCAGATGTTGCAAACACCATAGTCTCTCTGCCTCTTTCCCTCTCTCCCTCCTCACACTCATGGATGAGTGATGCCCATGACAGACCCCATCCTCTGAGAGCCCCTTCTGGCAATTACCACACACACACACACAACGGCAAACACACACACACACAAACACACAGACATACAGACTTTCACATCAGAGACTCCCACATCACTTAACCAGTTGTCTTCAACTAAAAGGGCCGAGCGGAAACACTCTTCAGCCTCCTCTCATCAGCCTCTCAACACACACACAACTCTTAGAGGTTGTTGTTGATGACTATCTTTACTGTCTCTGCTTCTGTTGATCCATATGTACATTATTCTACATGCAATATGTTTATGGGCTCTAAGCTCCCAGCTACTGCACTAGCACAAACACACATGCTTGCATGCAAATTTAGGTCTTGTGATGTGTTTTCTAACTCTTGTAACTAAATAAGGTTAAAGTCTGTTGCAGGGGATAATAGCTGGTAGCTTTTACATCCCCTCCAATCTTTTATGTAACAATAAGAACTGTTCAAGGCTTTCAATCTCATGCACTAAGTTTACAGATTAACGTGCATATTAGTTAATCTTATATGAACAGATGTTCTGGTTATAAAAACAAAACAAAACTGTTCAAATTTAAACAAAAATGCATTGTGGCTTTTTCTTGTTCCAGTTTGCTGTTCACAAAGGTAAAGCTTGAAGAGGTGTTGCTCGGCCCGGCTGCAGCCCTGCATACCTGTGAGGACATGTTGCAACACTGGCAGAGCCGCTATGATGTCAGCCGCTCCAGGTGAGCATGCACAAGAGATAAGCATTGGCGCTACTTTGTTTATCGTGCGCTGCAAAATGTGCATTACCGTTTAGCTCAAATAGTTTCTGTGCTGTTGTGCACGATGAGGCTGGGAGGGGGCGGCTGTCTCTGCTACGGTGTTATTCAGTGTGTGTGTGTGTGTGTGTGTGTGTGTGTGTGTGTGTGTGTGTGTGTGTGTGTGTGTGTGTGTGTGTGTGTGTTCACGCATTAATGCTTTTTCTGATATAATGTTCTACCTGTGACCTGAGTGCTTTTGAGATGTTGACCTTTTTCATGTTTTGAATACCAGAACTGACATACAGCAAAGCTCATTATTACCCTTCATAATAACTGAACACTAAAGGCAATACAAAAATACAAATATAAAAAAAAAAACAAATGCAAAAATTATATTTACTTATAAATGAAGGCTGGTAGAACGATTACAGACAAAAAATTTGCATGGAATTTGTATTTTCTTTGTAAAAATTTCCCATCTACCTCTTTATTTTCACATAGTTCCTGAAGGAGCTAGGAGGATGAACAACAAATATACTCTTTGACCATTTCTTAATCAGAGTTTAGCATGAAGTCAGTTAAACATCTGGGATATTGATCTGGTCAGTTTGGCAGCAGAAGGGGTTCTCAATCAGTTTTAGCTCCTTCATGCCATTGCTCAAGAGCTCTCTCTTGGTGGTGGGTCAGTGAAGGTCTGTAGAAGCGTATCTGAGGAGAGACACACAGGCCTCTACAGGGTAGGCATCAGCACCCTGACTGCCATTAGGTATTGGGTTAAAATTCTGGTATGGTGGGTCCTGTGTTTCTTTTGGTGCACAGCAATTCCCGGACTCATGTGACGAGAGTATGCAGGCAGCTCCTGGAGCATGAAGGAATTGATACCAACGACTGTCTCGTGCTCGCCTGACCAACATTTGGACAAAAAGTGATGCACTAAGTTAAAGCATCAGCTAATGCTAGCTAGTTTGCTAAGCCAGGTACCTCCATAGACTCTATTTATGTATTACACAAACAAAATTATACCTAATAATAAATACTAAATGTTGACACATTAGAATTTCACTGACCAGAACACAAGAAAAAATAATTTAGATGGTCCATACCTCACATCAGGTGATAATCATTGCATCCAGTACATTGGAGAGGGCCACTTCAATGACTCAAAGTAGCTGATGACTGACTCTCAGGCATAGCTTCCACACTAAACTCCTTGTAGACGTGTGTGGGTAACACCAGTAGGTATTTTTTTGAAATCTCTATTTAAATTAGAATAAAGCTCATTTTAATAAATTCAGCTTTTAAAAAACTACATCTACTGACTCACCACTTGAATCTGATTAAAAACGGCTTCACATTTTATGACTTTTTCCAGAAATAAGGTTTAAAATATCTTTTCCCCCTGAATGTTGTGCATTTACTATGCATCCACAAAGCTGAGGCTTCACTAATGGCTCAGTCAAGTGGTTCTTGAATAAATGGCATGCTGGAACTTCAGGAAGTGCAGTTTCTGCTACAGTAACAAGTATAATGCTCGACATCACACTGGTTACACTGTGAACTTCTGCATGGAAGCATGCATTAGTGTTGCTACACAA